>NW_021525122.1:79395-86546 GCF_001605985.2 Dendrobium catenatum | reverse complement strand
CAAAACATAAGACATAAAAAAATAGGTTTGCAACAATGATTACCAAAACAATTCACTCTCCAACATCCACACACATAACCTCTCAAAATACTTTAACTTTCAACCAATCACACACTTTACTTTTCAACAAACACAGACACACACACACACACACACACACACACACACTTTCTGTAAAGTTTATATATACTTCACTTTACTACTCAACATACACACATTCATCAAACACTTTATCTTTCAAAACCACATAATTCTCCTTTCAAAGCATTTCACGTTTCAAAATATACAAAAATCAACTTCCAAAATCAAACACTTTTTTACATTCACTTTCAAAAAAAAAAAGATACTTCATTTCTTCAAATTAAGCACACATTTTACCTTTCAAGTCAAATACAAATCACTTTCTAAAATGACCTAATTAACTTTTCACATCATGAACACACTTTACCTTTCAGAATCCACATTCTCCACTTCCTAATCCACACACAAAGAACACTTTCAAGATACACACATGCTTCCAACAAAAACATACACTTCACTTTTTGAAATACTTACACACTTCTCATTTTCACTTGTCAACTTATATGCATTTAACTTTTCAACCCAAACACAATTCACTCTCTCAAGAAATACAAACTTTACCATTCAACACACATACTTAAATCATATTTCCCAAAATTCATAAGTTTTTTTTCTCTTAACAATAACTTATTTCTTGTGAGGCAAGCAAAGCAAGATTCCACCATTTTTCTTTCCCAAAAACATCACATAAAATAGTGTAAATTACCTAGCACAAATTTTCATCAAAACGGGTTATGGATTGCATATGACAATATTTAAAAGAACTAAATTTCTTTCCAGTCAACTCAAGAAACCTCTCAACCACATGGAAACTTTACATAATGTCTATGAATGCTCACAATTTGATGCCAAAGATATATGAGGAACCCATATATATGTTGAGATAGTTACTATTTAATTTTGCATGTTTGATATTCTTACAATTTGTATGTTTTTTGTGATTCTAAAAATTATTACTTTGATTATTATTTCTCCTAACATATTTTTGAAAGAATTATTTTGCTTTTGTGTGTACTAACATTTCAGAGAAATCATACTCCGGATTATTGAAGACTTCAAATTAAGATCGGTTTAGAGTGTATTGAAAATTAAAGTCTGTATTTTTTCATTTTTATTAAGTATGAGAGAGTGTGATTGTAATTAAGTAACTGAGCACATATACACCGGGGGAAAGTCTTAAAATTCATATTTTTAAACTGATTGTACAGTACAAAACTAGTTCATACGGGACAATCTTATCAGTTATTTTTCCCAGTGAGCAATGAAGCGAACACAAATGGCCCAAAATTTTTCTAAGTAAAGATCGTACGAATGATATTTTTTGTTTATACCAGGATGATGGGCTCTAATTGATTCTCGAACAAAATTTGTATGGATGATATTTTTCATTCGTACCGGGACGATGCCCTCTGGTTCGTCCTCAAATGAAGTTCATACAAATGATGTTTTTTGTTCAGGATGATGCCCTCTATTTCATCCTTGAATGAGTTCTTACAGATGATGTTTTTCATTCATACTGGGACGATGGGCTCTGGTTCATCCTCGAACGAAGTTCATACGGATGACATTTTTTAATCATACAGGGACAATGGGCTCTAGTTCATCCTTGAATGAAATTCATACATACGATATTTTTTATTGTACCGGGACGAATGGCTCTGGTCTATTTTCATTCATTTTATCCTGGCAGTTCGCACATAGTAACTTCAAAATTTTTCTTTTCGCATTGGACAAACATAGTTTATACCAGATAATGATCAGGTATGAAATGATTTCATACCAATTCATAATGGGCTTGTATAGAATAGTTTTTGAACTGTTTATATGTACAAAATATGATCGTATGGTACGATCATGGATAGTAAAAATTGAAAGAATTAGTTTTCTAGACGGTTTTTCATGTCTTTTCTATTAAAGGTCCAAAAAAAATTGTCATTTAATCTTTTTATCATCTGATCTTCATGAATTATAAAGGGAATTTGAAGGAGAGAGTGTGAGAAAGTGTTTGAGTGAGATTTCATCCTAGTGGAGCGTGAAGGGTTCAAAAGGTTACTCAAGGGTAAGGTTCTCTGTGTGTGATTTATGTTTCTTCACTCTTTCTCTTATTTTTCTAGATTACTTGTGTGATGATCTTTCAAGAAGATCTGGTTCATTGCCGAAACTTGGAGGGTGTGAAAGGATGATGGTGAAAGTTCGTTAGGGATGTTAAGCCCTATGAACTTAGTCCCAAGCTAACCAAGAGGGGGGGGTGAATTTGTATTTTAAAAATTTCATTTCAAAAAGAACAAAAATCACATAAACCAAAATCACACCACGAGACAAATAAATGCGGAAGCAAGAAAACAAGAACACAGAGATTTATAGTGGTTCGGTCAACTTGACCAACGTCCACTCCTTGGAGGCACCCTCCAAGTATTGCACTACAAAATGTGACTCTCCTTTAGCCCCCACGGCTAGGTGGAGAAGCCCTCACAAGAACCTCCTTTTTGCCACCCCGGCAAGGCAGAGAACCTATCTCCTTTTGCTTCCTCCTGAAGCTTGCAGAGAACCAACAACCAGATGCTGACTCTTTACCTCTACCGACCCTTCCATGGACGAGAAACTCTAGACGAAGAAGAAGCAGAGCAATCCTTGAAGCAACCCTTATGAATCCCCTCACAAGCTCCCCCTCACAAGATGCTCTCTCTCTCCCTCTCTCTCTTTCTCTCCTCAAGGACTTCTCAGATCAAGGCAGCAGCTAAATATTTTTCAAAATGTTGAACAAGAGCTCTTAAATAGAAGAGCTTCAAAGGAGCTCATTAATTGCAAGTTGCTGACATTATCATCCAGGCCGATATGGACATCGTCCTGGTCAATCAGTATAAAACTCAGAAGACCGGCCAGAGCATCGCCCTGAATACAAAATTGGATGATTGAAAATTGGCTTGATCATCCAGGCTAATCTGACGATCGTCCTGGCAGATCAGTTCAAATCAGAGGAAAATTGTCCTGAGCATCGTCCTGTTCACAAGCTGGCCGATCCCGATCGTCCAGGAGTAACTAAGGATTTTGAATAGATCGTCCTAGCTGATCCTGCGATCGTCTAGGATTATATGATCGTATCAATCATCCTTAATTTCTCCCTTGATTTCCTGATCAATTAAGGCATAATTTGAGAATATCGTCCAGGACGATCAATGATCGTCTTGGCCGATAATTAAAAAATACAGTATACCTTAATTGTCTATGGCGGCAACTTCTTTCTGTTTTGAGCTTATCGTTCTGGCCGATACACGTATCATCCAGGCTGATATGTTAATGACAGCTGCCTTAATTAAGAATCCATATTTAGTATTTTTATTTTAAGCCTGATCGTCCAGGATGATGTAAATATCATCCTGGCCGATCTGAGTAAAAACAGAAATTCTAATTCTCTCAAGTGTGTGTGTGTAGGGTTACTTAGCATCAGTCTCTTTGACAAATACAAATATACTCAAAAAGAGAAAAATAAAGTACAGACTGAGTCAACCTTAGACCTATGCAATCTTGAACTGGCTTCGACTGTTCGTCCAATCTTTTATTCCTGAAAAGTTAGAAGCAACAAGCAGTCCAAGAGAATCAACAGTGTTTCTCAATCATCAAAACATAAGTCCTGAAAATAGATTTGTAATAATCTCCCCCTTTTTGAAGATGGCAAACACCAGTAGGAAAAACTCAGAGAAAAAACAAATTCACTTGAAATTATAAGTTACAAGCACATACCCTTTTCCTACCATATCCTACTCCCCCTTTTTTCATCACAAAAAGAGGGTCCTAGACACACAAAAGAAAAAGTAAACAGAAACTAAAACAAACCACAAGACAAACTACAGAAAACAGAAAACAAAAAATACAGACTAGAAAAATGAGGGATACTGATCATCAGATGGAGGTGGTGGAAGTGGCTACTGAAATTAGCTGGCAAGCATGGTAAACTGAGCATTGAACCAGGCGATGTCCTGGTCATGCTGCTGCTGCTGGTGAGTCATGTAGCTATCAAATTTGGATAAATCCTCAGTGCGGTGCTTCTCGTAGAGGGCAAAGTCCTCAGAATGTTGCTGCTCCTGTGCAGCAACGTAGGCGTCAAAGTGGGTCTCCCATCGATCAAACCTCTCTATCAACTGATCAAAAGGAGAGTATTGGTGGAGAGGAACAGGATCAGGAATGAGAGTAGGAGCGGGAGCCTCCTCCTCTCCAGCCTCCCGACCTTCCCCATCTCCTGGGTGGAGACGAGTACTATGAAGGATAGTGAAAGAATTATTTGAGTAACAAGAAGGCTGAAGGTCATGAGGAGCAGGGTATGGGAGATTGTATTTGGTTTCAAGAATATAGGCTATGAGATGTCCTAAAGCAAGGTTGGGTTTCCTCCTATGGCCTGGATCGCGAATAATTATTTGGTGATCAATATAGTGAAAGAGTGGATCAGTGACATTAAATTCTCTCCGGGCCATAATGAAAAAGGTGGTCAAGGAAGGTAGAGGAGTGATTTGGATTCGGTCCCCGGCTTTTGGAATTATGGAGGTGCGAAGGACATATTGGATTGTCCTAGCATCTTTGACTAAAGAGCTAGTCTCTCCAACATGAAAGGGTGTGTTGGTTGGGCGAAGGAAGTGGTTTGCCGTGGACCAATAAAAATTCGGATCTAAAATGATTATGTGCAGCTTATCCCCAGTGGTGGATAGCTGTAAAAGCTCCACACAGTCCTGATATGTGATCTCGACAGGGCGTCGATTCATATAGGAGGTCATGGATTTGAAAGTAGGATTTATGCGAAGATTTGCATAAAATTCTAGCAGGAGTTTAGAAGAAAAAAGGGTAGCGAGGGTGAGTATGAAACAAAGAGAAGTGTGGGCAAAGAGATCCATTACCGGATACGAGAGATGTGCAGGATTGATTGTTTGGGAAAGGGTGATCCCACACTCTTTGTAGCGACGGTAGGCAGCCTGATTCTCTGCCTCCCTGAATCGAGGGTCCAGAGTGGCCCTCAAGGAACTCCCATAAGCTTGTCGAACTAGTTTCCCACCAGCCATAGCAAGGGATTAGCAAGGAGACACAAGAGGAGAAGGGGTGAGGTGGAAAATATGCTTGGATCAGCCAGAATTTAAAGAAACGGCCATATCGTCCAGGCCGATCGCAGAATCGTAAAGGACGATATGGCTTAATAATTGCGTACAGGCCGATTGGTCAAAAAGGCGGTCTGATCGTCCAGGTCGATTAGGTGTATCGTCCAGGACGATGCACAATAATTGATCATACCGGCCGAAGTTAAAACATTTTAAATCTCTACCACGTGTATCGTCCAGGATGAATAGTGGATCGGCCAGGCCGATTGTCCAATAATGGATCGTTCGGGGCCGATTTTAAGGATTTAAACGTGCTGACACGTGGATCGTCCAGAATGATCCAGGGTATCGGCCAGGACAATGCACATAAAATACATCAGCCAGATGAAATATTCTATCGGCCAGAACTATCATCATGATTGCAACAGAGTTCGATCAGATCTTCTAGGATGATATAGTATCATCCAGGATGATGAGTTATAGCAAGCACAGAAAAGGTCAGCAGATGGAATTTGAAGAGAATTTGCCCTATCGTCCAGGATGATAAGAGTATCGACCAGGACAATGTGACTAGAATTTGAAACCAAGGAAAAGATGGTGATGATCAAGGCCCTCAAAAATAAAATAAAATAAAATCAGACAAAAATACAATAATAGAAAGCTAAAAAATACGAAAATAAAAAAATGAATATTTTTGAATTTTATTTTTTCTAATTTTTTTTTTATCAAGGCTTCATATGAGAAGTTCTCAAATAATTAAATTTTAGAGTTCCACAAGATCAAGGAGTTTAGCCAATCCTAATCAGACAAAGGTAAAATATCCGATTTTGTTAACCCTAGATCAGATGTTCTTTATGGTACAAATTTTCTTTTGAAAAATAAAAATGTTTAACTCAGAATAAACCTAATTGGGCAAAAGGAAGATCCAATCAAAACTTGTTTACAAAGAAAAAAATCTCATAAATAATAAAACAAAGTAATTTGTCTCAATCAAGGAATTTGAAATCAAGTCTTTGAAATCATCAAATAATCAATAAGTTTTCTAAGTTTTAAAAGTTTTGAAAAGAGAGAATAGCTTGCAATTAGTGGGCTCATTTTATGCCTCTTGTCACTTTGATTTGCTCTTTGAGGATCTTTTGATTCTTTGATACACTTTTGTGTATATATTGTTCTTTTTAATTTAGCATCATTGGCCTTTTTCCTTTTTAATTCTTGCAAGCTAAAAACTCTTTAATAAACCCTTAAAAAAAACTTAGTTGTGAGTATATCCTCCAAATATTAGAGAATAGGAGCTCTCTCTCTAACATAGGGAAGAACAATCCACAAAACAAAAATCAAAATCATGTGATAAATGCAAAGGCAAGATTTTTATTAACTTGAAAGATATATAAGAACTTTGGTTATTATGCATAAGATAAATTATTGTAGCAAGAAAAAGGATTTTAATTTCAAAAACCATTGGTTAAAATGAGTTAGACTTTTGTTTAGAGAAGAAAAAAATACCACAAAACATGGTTAGAAGGAGGGAAACCATTAACGGTGTTTCTCCCTTTAACCGATTTAGAAAAGCTAAACACTATCTTCAAAACTCTAAAATTTAAAATCTTGAAAAGATTCAACATATGGAAAACCAATTATAAAAGCAAAGAGAAAACAAAATAATCTAAAACAACAATAACACAAATAAAACACACTGAAACAAAAACACATTTCAAGAAATTATTGAAGCAGTAGGTTTAAGCATTTATGAGCTACGAGCCTTCATATGTCAAGTTATCCTATGCTCCCACAAGGTCTTTGGTGAGAGCACACCTGCAAAACTCAACAATAGTCAGATTTAGGAACCCAAATTGGTTTGGGCCCCTTCTTAGAAAAAGTAGAATGCAATGCAGGTATGGTATGCTGTGAATCATGCATCTTAGGTCTCCACACCCAATGTGTACTACGGTGAATGGTGCAAGTGTGTGAGATGTGTCCTAGTATGCCACA
>NW_021525122.1:76102-78395 GCF_001605985.2 Dendrobium catenatum | reverse complement strand
ATTTTGCATTCAATTGAGCTAAATCTCGTTCATCGAAAGTCCATTCAGTAAAAGCAACTTCAGTTTTAACACCATTAATTTCATGAGAAGGTGGAGAATAACCTTCTTGAATGAGCATCCACATGCGATAATCAGTAGATTGTAAAAATGTTGATATGCGGGTTTTCCATAAATCAAATGGTAGGTTATCGAACAGGGGAGGTCAGGTAATGGAATACCCTTTCGTAGTGTTACGATTCCCAAGGTTAGCCATGGATCAAAATCAATAAGTTTTTAAACTTAAATTTTTGAATCCCGCTCTGATACCACTTGAAAGTTCGTTAGGGATGTTAAGCCCTATGAACTTAGTCCCAAGATAACCAAGAGGGGGGGTGAATTGGTATTTTAAAAATTTCTTTTCACAAAGAACAAAAATCATATAAACCAAAATCACACCACGAGAAAAATAAATGCCGAAATTAAAATGCAGAAGCAAGAAAACAAGAACACAGAGATTTATAGTGGTTCGGTCAACTTGACCTACGTCCACTCCTTGGAGGCACCCTCCAAGTATTGCACTATAAAACGTGACTCTCCTTTAGCCCCAACGGCTAGGCGGAGAAGCCCTCACAAGAACCTCCTTTTTGCCACCCCGGCAAGGCAGAGAACTTATCTCCTTTTACTTCCTCCTGAAGCTGGCAGAGAACCAACAACCAGATGCTGACTCCTTACCTCTAACAACCCTTCCACAAATAAGAAACTCTAGACGAAGAAGAAGCAGAGCGATCCTTGAAGCAACCCTTGTGAATCCCCTCACAAGCTCCCCCTCATAAGATCCTCTCTCTCTCCCTCTCTCTCTTTCTCTCCTCAAGGACTTCTTAGGTCAAGGCAGCAGCCAATAGTTTTTCAAAACGTTGAACAAGAGCTCTTAAATAGAAGTGCTTTAAAGGAGCTCATTAATTACAAGTTGCCGACATTATCGTCCAGGCTGATATGGACATTGGCCTGGCCGATCAGTATAAAACTTCGAAGATCGAACAGAGCATCGCCCTGAATGCAAAACTAGAAGATTAAAAATTGGCTTGATCGTCTAGGCCGATCTCACGATCATCCTAGACGATCAGTTCAAATCAGAGGAAAATCATCCTAAGCATTGCCCTGTATACAAGCTGGCCGATCCCGATCGTCCAGGAGTAACTAAGGATTTTGAATAGATCATCCTTGCCGATCCTTCGATCGTCCAGGACGATATGATCATATCAATCATCCTTAATTACTCCCTTTTTCCTGATCAATTAAGGCATAATTTGAGAATATCGTCCAGGCCGATCAATGATTGTCCTGGCCGACAATTAAAAAATACAGTATACCTTAATTGTCTATGGCGGAAACTTCTTTCTGTTTTGAGCTTATCGTCCTGGCCGATACACGTATCATCCAGGCCGATATGTTAATGACGGCTGCCTTAATTAAGAATCCATATTTAGCCTTTCTGTTTTAAGCCTGATCGTCCAGGCCGATGTAAATATCGTTCTGGCCGATCTGAGTAAAAATAGAAATTCTAATTCTCTCAAGTGTTTGTGTGTAGGATTACTTAGCATCAGTCTCTTTGACAAATACAAATAAACTCAAGAAGAGAAAAACAAAGTACAGATTGACTCAACCCTAGACCTACGCAATCTTGAACTGGCTTCGTCTGTTCGTCCAATCTTTGATTCCTGAAAAGTTAGAAGCAACAAGTAGTCCAAGAGAATCAACAGTGTTTATCAATCATCAAAACATAAGTCATAAAAATAGATTTGCAACAGATGGTTCTCTACCTACACTTAGAGAGTGTGAACAGCCGAAGGTTCTATGCCTACACTTGGAGAGTGTGAACAACCGAAGGTTCTCCTCCTATACTTAGACAATGTGAACAGTTGAAGGTTCTCTGCCTACACTTGGAAGGTGTGAAAGGATGAAGATTCTCTACCTATACTTCGATGGTGTTAAAGGATGATAGTTCTTTGCCGCACCGGGACATTAGATTTTGTAAAGGCTTCTCTGCATTGCTGTGGGGGCAAAAGGAGAGTCACTTTGGTATTAATGCAATACCTGAAGTAAGAGGCTTCATGGAGTGGATGTAGGTCATGTTTGATCGAACCACTATAAACCTTTATGTCATTTTTATTTTTGCTTCTTTAATTTATGTAAGTTTATTTTTTTGTGGTTGAAAAATTATTTTAAACTTTTAAAAATTAACTTGCTACGAATCATTAATTGGTTTCTCACTTTTTAATCCAAGAGTGTTAAAATTTTAAAATTACCAATTCAC
>NW_021525122.1:66052-76075 GCF_001605985.2 Dendrobium catenatum | reverse complement strand
CCCCCCCCCCCCCCCTCTTGGTTAGCCTTGGGACATTAGATTAGGTTAAACAACCTATTCTAGATTCAACAAGTTTTAACAATATAAGCCTATTTTTAACCCAACATTGTCACCAAGTATTGATTAGGAGGAGAAGGGATATTTGAGGAAACCTTTCTTTTTCCAAAATCCAAGTTAATATTCCAATCAATATCACATTTGGATCCATGCAAAACTCATGTTTGAAACATAAATCCATTACTATTCTCCAACATTTCTCCAAAATACTTTATACAAGACTCATGAATGCTCACCACTTTTTTCTTATGAAATATAAAGATTCTATTTAGAATTAACTATTTTCTCCACCTTTCCACTAAGATATGGATTGCTAGCATGGGGTAATTATTTCTAGAGTGATATAATCATATGTATGCACTTGTCCATAATTAAATTGTATTGAGGGCAATGGACATATTCATAAAGGTTCATCTTCTTTTACCATTAGCACAAAATTCATGCTAAGTAACAAGAATATCAAAATGTACTTGTTTAATAACAGGGGAAGGCTGATTATCAAATATCAAATATGAGTGGAAAAACATTAAGCATATTAAAATTCCTTCAATAAAAAATGAAAAGAAATTTAATCTATTTATCAGGTATAACGGCCTTGAAGAGAAATAACTGCAACTTTAGGATTTTAGATAAAACTTGTGTTGGAATTTTGATTACTGCTCTTTTATGATTCCCTTCTCTAACACCATGACTAGAGGGAGTGAAGATCGAAACTGTAGCATGTCAGAAGGACAAAAGCTCTTGCTCCTTTCTCTCTCTCCCCTGCTTGTTTGTCGAAATTGAACACCAAAAGAGTAGAAAAGCCTAGCAAGAAAAGATATGAAGGATCCAAAATTGTTTTTATCTTAAACATTTAAAAAAAAAAAGAAAATAAAATTTATTGCATTCTACATTCTTTGCCCCTATTCAATGTTTAAATGGTGAAAGCAAGAGAACACCCTTTGATAGTTTATCTTTCCTTATCTTGAGGGAAGATAAATACACAGAGACACATGGAAAGGAAGAATAAGTTTGGGGAATCGCACATAATAATACAAGATCATATTTATACATTTAAACTAAGATGGTTCCATGAGGTGCATTCTCCACCAATAGCGGATGATTGTGAGGAAAGGAAGCCTAAGTGTGGGGACTCACACCTACTCAGATGATTGGATGATCATATGTAAAGGAAGCCTAAGTGTGGTGACTCATACATAACCATAGAGGATTAGATATATACATTTAAACTTGAATGGGAGATCGATTCTCAAATGCAAGAGTCGACGGCAAATTTAAGCATTTTAAATTTTAATGTATATTTTATTTCTTTAAAGCTTTATATCTTTTCCCTGCATCACAAATGATATTGACAACTTGCAAATGTTCAAATAGAGATCAAAAGCTTTTGTATATGTCTCTTTCTAGAAGGTAAGGGAAAACATTCGAAAGAATGATAGTCTTGAAATTCTTTGGATTGAAAATTTATTTTCTTCTCCATTATAAATGATCTTTATTACTTGCAAAAAATGATATTTATAACTTACAAAAATTCCATTGTGGATTATGTTTTTAAATCATATCATCATATGTGAAGAAAATAAAAGGAGAAAGAGGTTAAGTAATTTGATTATCTTTGTTAAATAATATTTTATCAAAGCATCTCTACCACTAGAGGAGGAATGCAAGATCTTGATTAAAGATTCATTCTGTAATTGAATTTGTCTTGAGTATCTCAAAGAAAATAATCAAAAATTTTAAGAGTCCTCATTTGCATGTTCTAAGAGAACTAAATGTAACATGATATAATTTTCTTAGGAAAAATTTAACTTTTGCATCCATTGTTAAAGATCAAGGAGCATATTTGAGCATCCTTTATAATGAAAGCACCATGGAGTATCAGCTACTCACAATGATTGAGAAAAGTTTTATTTTCATCAAAGAGTAAAAGATTTGTTTTTCCATTTGGTGATTTTCTTATAATATTTGAAAGTGATCGTTGATGTTTTTATTATCTTAACTAAATGTAAATGACAGGTGTGAAAAGATTCAAATACTCAATGAAGGATGGGTTGACGCCCTCTAAATTAAATAGTTTGAATATGAACAAAATGATTTGTAATCAAATAGATAAAACTTAATAACTTTCTTTAAAGAAATTTGAAGTTTCAAACATTTTGAATTTTAATACTATGGAAACATTCTTTTATGAGGATAGAGCTGTTTAGACTTTAACATCATATTATAGTTTATGATAAAATGAAGATACACCTTGAATTATATTTTATATCTTTTTGACGAAGACATCATGGACTTTATTAGGAATAGAATCCTTCAAATTCTAACATACAAGATTACTTAATCATGGACTAGGTCAAATTATAGATTTATTTTGGTTTGAAGTTTGACAAATATTCAAACAAAGATATTAGCAACATCATTAAGGATAGAATCCCTTGTATTCTAATATCCTAGTTTAGTCAATGATAGATTTAAATTTGGATGTGAAATCTACTCATTATGAATGAGAATACTAGGAAATCATATCAAAACCTACTAAGGGGTGTCCCTAAATTTAGTTTCAAAAATTATATGTCAAATAAAGTGATTTTTCTATTCAAAAATTTCACTATAAATCCTTGAGCATCAGGACTCTCATTTAAATTGAGAGATGTTCAAAAGAGGGTTGAAGATATTTGGATAACATTCTGTTTATGCATCTCAATTAGGTTAGTTATGTGTAACTAAATAATGCACAACCAGTACCATTATAATTCCAATTATATTGATAATCTCTATAATTTTTCTTGATAATGATTTGAAGATATGAACTAACCTACTAATGTTGCTAACTAGAGAGGTATCAGGATTTAGATTTTGTTAACCAAGATCAAAGTTTCCCTACCAACTAAACTAGGGTTTTCTTCTTCATCTTTTTTTTTTTCATTTTGAATTAAGAGCTAATCCAAAGAAAATTAAATTTGAGGTAGAAATCTAATCTTTCCGAATCTTTTAAATGTTATATATTTTACATCTAATAGAACATCAATGCTTGATGATGAACCAAAATTTTGAATTCTCAAAGTCAAGTTTTAAAAATACTAAAGGATGAATAGGTCCCTGATATTCAAGATTTAGAAAGGGAAGTCATCTTCTTCTTCTTTTTTGTTACACATTTAATGAATGTGAATTTTCTTTCTTTTATTTTTTTTCCCTTTTTTTTGGCTTCCCTTACTCAAATCTTGAAAGGATTGTTTTAGTTATAAAATTATCTTCCAAACCTAAAAAAAGAAAATTAACCCTCTTATTCAATGATGATGATCTGTCTATAAATTGGACCCAGTTCTATGGTAGGAATAAACAACTTAACTGATTAAGAAATAGGTTCGTCAATTTGCAAGATGCTTATGAGATATATAACAACCAGGAAACGAATAAGTCTTTCACTTTCTCCAATTTCATTTTGACATAGATCTTGAGTCAAAAGAAAGCATATATGGATATTATAATGGGTGAACCAAAAAATGATAATTTTTTATTACTACTAAAGAAGGAAACTATTAAAGATATTGTGAAGTTGACTAACATAGTATCAATTAATTTTGAGGTAAAACCATTTGAAAAAATGAATGTTAACCATAGATTGGTTAACCATAATAAAGAACCTTGAATTGTCCTACATTGTTAACTCAAATGGAAATTTAAGATGATCAATCTTAACAAGAATATCTTATGAGTTTTCTCAAATGGAGTGATAAAGCTAAGAATAAACTTAGCTAAGATTTGGTTTATAAATATGAAAATGAGAGAAAAATTCATATGGTGAACAAAGGCTTTTATATAATTGATTGGATCATTTATATTTAGCACATGCCTTTGGATCCATTTTATATCCAAGTTAAACAACATGGAAGAGGATAAATCATTGTATCCATATAGTACCCTTAGAAAGTAAGATTTAAAGGCATCCTAAACTCTGACATACAAGTAGGTTAAAGATGAGGGAATTAAAATAATTTTTCAGTTCAATAGATCAACCAATAATTATACATTCCTAAGATTATAAAAATCATGTGGTTGAATATAAAATTTTGAATACAATTAAATTTAATTCAGATGATTACTAGAAACCTAGCAAAATTAGCTAAACTTTTGTGCTTTGAAGTTTAAGAAATGAGATTAAATTTTTCTTTATCAAAGGAGTTGATCCACTTAAGTGGTGGGAGGGAGGGAACAAATTTTTCTTATTAACATTGATAACCATAGACTTTATTCTTTAAGTGTTTATACGAGTCATCCACAATGAACTTTTAATTACAATTTAAACAAAAATAGAGGTAAATTTATTTTAAAATAAATCAACCAAATATTTTCTCTAATAAAATTATTTTGAAAGCTTGACTTATATTTAAACCTTCAAACATTTCTCAAATTAAATCAAATTTAATCTAAAAATTCTTGCATAAATCATATTATGGACCTTATCCTGGCAAACATATCAAGCTACAAATGACATGTAACTATTATGTATTATTAGGATAAGTAGAAAATTTTGATTTAAAGGTTTGAGCTTTTGGACACTATCCTACCACACATATTAGGCCATATAAAAATATATAATTGTAACACGTTAGTCTATATAAGGAGAAAATTTTGATTTTAGAAGCACAATTTTTCATAAGATTTTTCCTACCACATATCAAATTACAAAACTGTATAATTGCAACATGTTTGCTAAGACATAAAGAAGTTTACAATTTTGATGATTTCAATTTTCTTTTGAACCAATGCAAATAATACATTATGCTACTAAAAGAGGTAATTGTACATACTACTTGAAATTGGGCAAAGAGATTTCCTTTTTTTAAGTAGTTATATGAATATGCATAAAGGAAACATCCCATCAATAATTATAGGGGGTTCTATAAGACCTCATTTTATAAATTTAATAGATGCTGATCAAATTACCCCATAATGAAATGAATATTATAAATGATAGAAGAATGGTAGTTACAGCCTATGGAAAGCACAAGTATACATTCTTCAAGACTTCCAAAAATAAGAATATGTTTTATAAAATTCATCATTTTTAAGATAGAATATAATAAGTAGAATATTATAATATGTAAAAGATAATAATAATATTCCACAAGTATATTTAAAATTACAAATGAGTTATTAAAATACATTTATATTCCTAGGGATTTTCCATTTTTTTATAAAAAATAAAATAAGATTTATTTTAATCTTTAGTTCTCAAATCCCTATAGTTCACTACATCCTAGGAGGGGTGATCTTAAGATAACTATTGATTAAAGTAACAATTTCATACCCTATGATTACAAAGTAGAAGATAAGGAAAGAAGTAAAAAATTTCAAGGACAAAGTTCGACGTTAAACAGTTCTTAGCAAGTTAAAGGAGAAAAAGCATGAGGTGTTAGATTCTGTGAAGCTTAGAAACAACCCCATTCTATCCTATATTGGACTTTACATTTTAAAAGAGAATTTTCATGTTAAGGTTGACATTTTATTAAAAATATGGGATTATATTCCCAAATAATTGGGACTTATTATTTTAGGTATGCCGTAGATCAAAAGTTTAATTTGAATACTATAAAATAGTGACCCGAACCTATCTAATGAAGTACAAATATGGACTTATCTTGGCCTTGATTGGGTATCCAGCTAACCACCTACACGCTTTAAAATCATGGGTTCAGTCTATTTATGAAAGATGGATTAGGATGTTGTTTAAGTTTTGAAGAATTAGTGCTAACATCAAGAACACATTCTTATTGGCTCTTTTACTCATGTAGGGTGATTTTATGCTTCAAAGTAAAATGCAATTAAATTTTTAGACTCTTTTAATTTGTGTATACTATAATGCTTGCTAATTGACAATAATATATAAAATGATTATCAAGAAATTTCAAAATCAGACTTAAAATATATTTTTTTTCTAGAGATTACAAAACATCCCCTTGATAGAATTACACCTTAACATGCTAGGTGATCTGCTAGAACCCACAGGTAGAGAGGTGCCTAACAAGGTGTGGACCTCCGAAAGGACACCAACATGGCTGCAGGATTGCAGAGGGGTATACGACCGCACCTACCCTGAGGGATAGAGACGATCACAGGCCTCCGAGCTCCTCGCAAACTGACCAATGGAAGGTTAGATTGGACCATATATGTGATTAAACATGGAGGATAGTGGTTTTTGCCTGCACACCTCCATGGGTAATAATATATATAACCTGATCATAGTCAAAGGTTTCCCACACTTGATACATCAGCTCAGATGGGGTTTAGTAGATGTGGAATTTACTTTTTTATGGGAACAAGCCCCCATGGTTAATTACATTTCAGGCCGGAGCCCAAGAAAACTCTCGATTAAAGATCATAGATTAACCATTCCAAAAATGGGATTGGCAATAGAGCTAAGACTAGGAAGTCCTATTCAAAAGGAAAGAAAGGGTGCAAAGGGATTCTTCAACATGCGTGGCTCACACCAACATTCAGAGGGCCTAAGGGAGTGAGAAGAAATTGAAGAAAAGAAGATTAAGCATTCAACATATGCATGAGAGAAAGATGGAAGTGGCGTCATCCATGTGACGTAAATAAGTAGGACTTATAATCTCTGAAGAATAGGAAACTTATCCACTGTTTAGGCATACTACGAGACCAAATGTAATAGACTTGAATCTTAAATCTAAGTTGGGTTTAGTATTCTACACACAATAATACCTGTGTCCTAACTAATACAGTGCAAAACCTAGACTTACCACAACCTAGATTAGGGAGACAGCTAGCCACCTAATTAATTCAAAACCATGTGGTATTGTCATTTATGAAAGATGGATGGGTAGTAAAGTTTTTAGAAGTTAAGGCCAGCATCTAGATAGTTTCCTAACTGGCCTTATACTTATATTGGGTAAATGCTCCTAGAGCTAATGAAATTAATTTTTTTTTTAATTAGTTTCTAATGTAATGAATGTTGGTTGAAGTATCCAAATCAAATATGCATCAGATTTTAAAAATAGACTTAGTATAAAATAATTTTTAGAAGGAGATTATACTTCCTCAAGTCTGGCACCTCATCCTCATAAGTCAGATTATACATACTCTACCCGTATGTGGGGAAGTGTTCCATAGAAGGAGAAAGAAGAATGCATTAATATGCATGCGACCTCGGATGATTCTGGCAGTTCCCTAGATTTGTTAAGTTTCTATTTTTTTTAAATCTTAAAATTTTAAATATTAGCTATGAGAAGAAACTTTTCATTGTCCTTAGAGAGCCTAATGAGATCCAGGCTAAAATAAAATGGCATGCAAGTCTCCAGTAAACTAGGAAAAGCAAGCAACCCTAGAGGAACACATTTATAAATGTCCATAGGCTAACTGTCCTTAATTATAAACCAAGGTCTGCATAAAAGTAAAGTGGCCGGGCACCACTACCAACAACACAGATTTCTAAGCCTAGGACTGACGCAAATGACTTTGAGTGGGATATTGGTTCTTCAGCTCTTCATTCTTCTTGGATTTCTTCTCCTTGGAATCCTTGGACTCCTTGGGTCTCTCCTCTTTGGACTCCTTGGAACTCTCCTCCTTGGACTACTTAGATTCATCATAACTTGAATATCCAAATGAAGATATAATTCCCTCTCTTAGGGGGGTATTTCCTTTTCTCTTTGGATATAAAAAAGCAATCTAAACTCAATCTTCCAAATGGAAGGAGACTCTCCCCATTGAGGATGCCTTCTTCTTTTTGAATTCGAGTTGGATAAGAATATCCCAACTCAAAGTTACATTTTTATAACTCTCACCAATATTATAGAGAATTTATATTAATGAAAAGAAGTAAAAATCTAAACTCTCCTGCAAGGTTATCCTAGTAAAAATCCCAAGCAGTTTATATAGAAATAAAAAGACTCATCACAGCCACATACTTATCCATGCTCTTAATTATTATGGGCTAAGCAATCTCTGTAGCACTTATAAAAATTATTATTAATAATCTTATTTAGCCCTCATTTATTTAGGGGGGTTGAGCAAGTTTTGGAGCACCTACACAAGACATCATTAAAAATCATGACATTTTAGCCCCCCCCCCCCCCCCCATTTTCATGCCCCCCCCCCTCCTTTTATTTAACGTTGCATGAGCATGGCCACCTGTAAGAAAAGCAATATATATCATCTCTAAACTAGGGGTAAATCTAATGCCATCACATCAATCCACAGTGCAGTAAAAGTAAGCAAATAAAGCAGCAATTTTTCATAACATGCAATGAAATCTTGGAAAACCTAGAAACACCAAAAAAGTAAAAATAGGCCTAGCCTAAATCAAGAAATAGTTCTCTATCAAATAATTCTATGTGTGTGTAAGGCTTGTGTGGTTAAGATAGATCCAAAGCTAGGTAGTTAGTTAAAGTTGCCTAGAGTTCAGATTTGTTGGAGGTCTGAAAAGGAAATTTTATTTAAAGTTTAAATATTAGTGAATTAGGATACATTTTAGTTAATTTAGTTTGTTGATTCTTTTTTTTAATGCTTAGGGTAGTGATAATTGAATTTTAAGTTGTATTAACAAATTTTGGAAAGTCCCGAGACCTCCTAGGTGCTAGGTTGAGGGGGTCCAAAAGGTCAATATAGGAAATAGGGTAGGTTTGGGGTTTTTAATATTTTAGGTAAATATTAGGGCTTCTGTTGATTAGTTAGGCTTTGAGTTTGCTATATTTGGAGTTTCCTATGCAAAGTTATGAATTTTTAAATATTTGGTCAATTAAGAGAATTACTAAAACCTGCCTAATTAGGGGTGATTTTATGATTTTTTTCCAAATCAGTTCCAAACTAATTGGAATCACCCCCAAAGGTTAGGAATTACCTAATAAGGTGTTTTCAAGTGTTTGGAAAAAATTTAGAATTTTTAATAATTTTAATTATCTAATAAGGGAAAAAAGATAATTTTTAGTTAAAGTTAAATTAAGGGGTAGATTGAGGTCAACCAAGGTGCCCTAATTATCTAAGGTTAATGATAGAATTTTGAATAATTTGATCTATTATGGGTAACTTTTAGATTTAAAATGGATTTATTAAAATTGTTAGAAGGTATCAAGCTCTATTTACCAGGCAAATTAGGATTGGTTAATGAAGCGATCAAAAGATCCCTAAAAAGTTCAAGAAAACATTATGATGTTCAAGATGTAACTAAATTTAAATGTTAAGGTTTTTATATCAATCAGAGATCTATCCTAGCTCCTAAAATTTTTCTAAGTATGCTAGACGGGTCCTTACTTATTTTCCTTAGGTTGTCGCTACATTGTGGATTTAAAATGAAGTTTTATACTAACCCTCAACGGAATAATGCAAGGAGTACAAAAAAGCAGTAAACACACCATATCCTTAGATCTAAGAGAGCCTAAACTAACTGCTCGTGAATCCTACGCATGCGAGATACGATAAAAGAAAAGTAAGTGCGCATATCGGTGGGATTAGTGAATGATTGGGACTCAATCACCCACTAATCCACCTCCCCCCATGAATGTTATTCACATGAATGATCTATGTTTAAAATTTCATTGGAGTGAATCTCCCAAAATTAAGAATTTAAAATATATGTAATTTTAAAACAACTTTAAAATATATATAAATAATATAAATTTTGGAAAATAAGATAGTTTCAAAATAGGTCCATTTATAGGGGAATGGGAGACCCACAAGCCACCAAAGGAGGTTTAAAAATAATTTGAAAGTAGTTTTAAAAATAAAGTATCTTAATTATTTAAATAATATTAAAATATTCAAATAATAAGGTAAAATAGAAATCTGACGTAAAAGTAAAACTCAGCTTCTAAAAATAATTTTAAATTAAAACTCACATTTTTTTGAAAATTATAAGGTATTATACGCAAAAATCTGATTTAAAATGAAAAGGGTACAGTTTTTCAAAGTTGTAAAGATAATAAAAGGGTTTTAAATTAATTTAAAATA
>NW_021525122.1:58182-66020 GCF_001605985.2 Dendrobium catenatum | reverse complement strand
ATAATATTATTTAAAAAATGGAAATTTTATTATTTTTGAAATAATTAAATAAATAAATATTATTTTTAAAATAAATAATTTTTAAATTAAAGGTAAGTTAATTCTAAAAATTATAATATATAATATGTATTTTTTTATGTATAAATTATTTTAAATAATTATTTAAAGTATTCTAATTTAAAAATACACTTAAAACTAATTAATATTTATTAGCATCAAATCAACGGTATTAGTGGACCACATGGCGGCTTCTGGCTGGCTCCGAGAATCGTAGATGCGATTTCCAATGATTGGCAGATGGTGCGGCAACTGACTTATCCGTGTCAGCAATGCATTGTGCCCTCGGATCATCTGAGATTTGGATGGATGGTCCAGATCATGCAGGATGACATGATCTTGCAATGGATCGACCCGCACAGTCGGAGGAAAGCATAGAACAACGTGATCTTAACCGTTGATCAAAAGATCAACAGTCCAGATCATGCGGTGTACAGCTAGGGAGTACACCGAGGGTTGAAAGCATTTTTCTTCTCATTGTAAAAAATGGGATGATCAAATGTAATGAAATTTTAAATATGAGATCCATAAATGAAGAGCATTGATGGGGGCTAAAATGCAGCTTGAGACTCATTGTATGAAAAGCTAATTTGAATCTAAGTGTGCTAACCTAGGTTTAGGGATTTCACCTTAGTTTTTGGATGGTTTGACCCGTATGTAGGCTTGTTGCACTTGTAGACTATCCATGCTCCTAATTCTAGAAGAAATCACGAGCTTTTCATGCCTAGAGTGTAAGCAAGGAGACTTCGAATGTATTTCCCTTCGGGTGGCCAGAGATCTCACCGCCAGTAGCTTGGGATCGTCAGGATTCACTTAGGAAAGGAAGTAGGAGGTCTCTAGAGATCTCACCTAAAAAATATTGGGCTAAAGAGCTCTAGGAAGAAAATAATTGCAAAAAGTGCCTAACATAACCTAATTTTTCCTATTTATATCCCTTGACCAATCATGAACGATCTAGATCCAATCACAAGTCAATTAGGAGGGAAAACTTGATGCCCTAGCCATGGTTTTTAACTTAAATGCCTTTTGAATCAATTCAAGTCATTAAATGGGCTTAATTGGGCCTTAAATAGGTCTTTATAACCTAATTATGATTCGATTTGACCAAGTTAAGGTTTGACTTGGTCAACCCAGCCAATTAGGACAAGGAGGATGGGGAGTCGAGCCAAGAATGGGATTGGATTTGATTTAGATTTGAAATTACCCCTTAAGGCTAACTGGGTCAATCTTGGTAGAGCTGGTCAATCAGGTTAACCCAGGACTCAGGTCTGAGCTCAACAAATTTGGTCTGACCATCTGAGTCCAGTGGAGGGGAGAGATTGAGCCAAGTCGCTCTGAACTCAATTTCAAATCAATTAGAAGGTGTTTAGGTCAATTTGGGTCAACTCAGGTTGACTTGGTCAACTAGGTTGACCCAAGACCTGGGCCTGGGCTCAATAGACTCAGTTTGACTCACTGAATAAGATAGGAGGGATCTTGGGTCCTCGCTTGGTCAATTTGACCAAGTCAACCCTTTGGTCCAAGGATTTGGAAAAATTAAGGTCAACACAAGGAAGAGAAAGCAATAATATGCATATATGGTGACTCTTAGTAGTCCCACACTTATTTCTTAGATCGTTATAGTTTCAATGTGAGCCTAAAAATTATTTATTTAAATTTCAAGTAGAAAAGATTTTTTTTGTACCCTCATAAAACTTCAATCATATGAAGCTAAAATAAAACATAATATGCAAGAAAGAAACATAGAAAAATAAATAATTTTTATTTTGCAAATAAAGTAATCAATCAACAAAATAATAAATTATTTAATTATAACATAATATCTAATATCCATGTGGCAAGTTCTACTTTATTTACAACCAAGGGTCAACAGAAATTAAGAGTGGTTACCTACCACTAAGAATAATATGGATTCTAATTCTAAGACTTACACAAGTGACTTTGAAATGAAATATTTCTTCTTAATCACTTCTTCATCTTCTGTCCTTTGTCTTCTTTCCTTCTGTGGGCTCCTTAAATTCACCTGGTCTAGATATCCAAATGAAAGAAACTCATTCCTTTAGAGGTCTTTTATTCTCCCTTTAGATATTAAAGTCATCTTAACTTGGCTTTACAAATAGAAGAAAATGTTCCCCTAAGGGATATTCTCTCCTCTTTGGATTCCAAGTTATATGGAATATCCCAATTTCAAATCACTTTTGCATTACAAATCTTTCAAATATATTTAGATTACATCTCAATATAAAAGAAAATCTAGCTCACATGCAAGATTATCCTAAGCAGTTCTAATAAAATAATCTCAAGTTGTTATATATTTGCATTTAAATTATGATCACCCTCCACACTTCATAACACTCTATTAATTTTAAGGGGGCTTACCATTTTTCACCTATAGAAATTATGTAAGTTAAACCTTTAATTTTCCCTTTTGATTTAGCTCTACATGAGCATGGCCACCAATAGAAAACTTTGTGAGCATCTATATCATTACTAACATAGGATAATAAATAGCCTATCAAATAATTTTTCATATTGCATGAATAACTAAAAAAATAGATTCATCAATCATTACAACCAGCATACAAAGAAAATCATGAGAAAGCCCATCACACAGGAACATGAATGTAAACTCCGGTCTAGCCTAAAGCTAGAGTCAATTTTCCTAACAAACAAATCTAAATGTGTGTGGTAGATTGTGTGGTTTAGATATATCTTAGGTTTATCATTAGTTAATTTTTTCTAATCGATTAAATTTAGTTTGTTGAAAAGTCAAGGGAAATTTATGTTAAATTTTAAGTTTTTAATGTCTTTAGTATTTTTAAGTTCATTTTTTAGGTTGAATTTTAATTGTTAAAGTTGATTAAAGAATTATATTTAGGAAATTTTAATTATTCACTTGCTTTTTTAGTCGTTATGTATTTTTTTAGTGATTTATTAACAAAATATTACGTACTGATTAATTGATTTTTTAATGGTTTATAAAAAAAATTTCATTATTGGTTTTAATATTTGATCTGTTTCTAAATTTCATCTTAGGCTTACATATTTAGTTTGTAACAAATTTTTATCAAAATTCTTAATTTTTTATTAATCATCTATATATGTTTGTTATTATTTATTTATGATTTTTATGTTTATGTTAACTATTTATGTTAGTCTTATTGTATTTTATTATTTGTTTATGTAAAGAAAATATATTTAATTTGAACATTTCAATTCAATGGTTATAATTATCGTTTTAATATTTATGTTGTTGCAACTTAGTTTTCAAAATTATATTTTTTTTATATCATGTGATATTTTGATGATACCAAAATATTATTGTGTTGATTATTATTTCTCCTAACACATATTAAAAAATTATGCTTGTGTTATTTGTGTGTACTAACGTTTGATGGAAATCATATGCCAGATTATCGAGAAATTTAAGTCAAATTAGATTAGGGATTCTTGTAATTGAAGTCTATATTTTTTCTATTTTTCTTGAGTCTGAGAGAGTGTGATTATAACTGGATAACTATGCACACACACACCAGGGGAGTAAATCAAAACTTGTATTTTTAAAAAACTACTCGTATTATATGATTCTAAAATTATACTGGATGATTTCACCTAAGTGTTCCTCAAGAACAAAGTTAATTGAATCATGCGTAGAAATTTTATTTTGTATTGTTCGTACTATATAAAGGTAGATTCATACAGACGACGGCCAGAGTACAAAATTGCTATATAACAGTTCATCTCAAACGAACATACCATTTTTTGAATTGATCATAATGTACAAAATTAGTTTCGTATAGACTACGTCCAGGGTATGAAATGGGTGCATACCAGTTTGTCCTATATGAACAGGTTATTTTTTTGAATTTTTTATACTGTATGAAATTAGTTTTGTAAAGATAACATCCAGAGTATGAAATGGGCTCATTCATATTTATACCATACGAAGCATGGCTTGATTTAACTAGTTCATACTATACGATATAAGGTTTGTATAGACAACGACTAGAATATGAAATGGGATCGAACATAATTGTACCGGGCAAACATATTAAGTTTTGAATTGTTCGTACTGTATGTGTCAGTTAATACATATAACTGCCAGAGTATATAAATCTGTTCGCATAGGATTGTATAAAGATTTTTTTTTAACTATTTATATATAACAAGTACGATCGTATTCTATGATGCAAGTACATTCAATTTGAAATTTTCAGTTTTTTGGATGATTTTTTTGATCTTTCATATATAAGAGTCCTGTAAATGGGCTGTCCATACTTTTTCTATGAATTTTCTTTTGAGAGTGTTTGGTAGTGAGGATTGAGAGATCTTGCTCATGGAAATTATAAAGGGTTCATAAGGTTACCCAAAGGTGAGGATCTCATTGTATGTTCTTCGAATCTCTTCGCTACTTCTTTGAAGACTCTTGAGAGAAGATCTTAGGAGAAGATCAGGTACACTGCCATCACCAGGAGGGTGAGAAAGGATCTTGGTACTCTACTATCACCATAAGGGTGAGAAGGGATGTTGGTACTCTGCCATCACCAAGAGGGTAAGAAAGGATGTTGGTACCCTGCCATCACCAAGAGGGTGAGAAAGGATGCTGATTCTATATCATCACCAACAGCGTGAGAATGGATGATGGTATTCTACCGCACCGAGGTTGGTGAAAGAGAGGTTATTGTAAGGGTTTCTCTGCCTTGCTGTGGGAGCAAAATGAGAGTCACTTTTGTATAGTGCAATACGTGAAGAAGGATTCTTTAGAAAGTAGACATAGGTCTAATTGGACCAAACTACTATAAAATTTTGTATTTTTATATCTTTATTTTTACTGCATTTTTATTTTCTGTGGTTGAATTTTTTTTAAAAAAATTTATCATTGTATAAAAGAACTTAAATTGGTTTTCTAAACTGCCAAGAGAATTTTTAATAACCAAATTTCACCCATCTTAGTTAGCCTTGGGACAAAAATATTAGGTCTAACAACATATTCAAACTTTCAAGTGGTATTAGTGCCAACTTTAAAAAATTAATGCTTATACAACTTTTTTATAATAATCATAGCGACTTTTAAAAACTATAATTCACCTGAAGGATATTTGATCACTATACCACCATTGTTTGATAATATTCCTTTCAATTTTTGAAAACTTGTATGTCTACTTTTTTTCAATCACTTGACTATCGCATTTTGATTTTTGTACATAAAGGTTACATACCAACTAGACTTCTTAATGTTGTTAGAACTAAAACACATTTACTGATTAGATAGTATATGAAAAAGAGTTAGCTCAGCTAAATGCTAAATGCTTAAATAGTTTTTTCTATCCACTTAAGTCTTAAGACTATATGTGTGTTTCAACCTGTAAAACAGGAAAAAATTTTGGGATTGACTTTGCATTATGTATGAATGAACTAATAAAGTGAAATAGTTTAAATTGAATATTGTATTACATTATTATAATTTTTTTTGTATGAAACCAAATGAATCAATCACTAACATGTATACTCACTTTACCTAGATACTTACTTCATTGCATGCTTTAGGTACGGAACTAATGAATTCTAAGAAAGTCAATAAAATTATTCATTATTTACCTACTACTAATGATATAAAGATTACTTTCATAAATGAATCAAAAGACTTAAATTTTTATTCTATTGACAATCTTTTTGGATCCCTAATGGCTTACGAGCATGGAGTGACTCAAAGATAGATTGATGTAGGTGATAAGTGAAAAGAGAAAAATATTGCATTGAAAGTGGATGACTCAAAAAATGACCAGTCTCAGCCTGAGGATGAAGATGACATTGCCATAATGACAAGGTAATTTAAAAGTTATCTTAAAAGGAAGAAATGAAGATGTCAACTATGGAACAAAGGAAAGCTTTATAAAAATATAAAAGTTTCAAATGACATAATTTGTTATGAATGCATGAAGCCTGGATATGTCAAAAATGATTACCTGAATCTCAAAGCTAATCCTAGCAAAGAGAAGGCTGAGGAGAAAATTAATGTTAGGAAGGGCAAGAAGAGATTACAAAGAGCATTCTGGGCGGACTCAACATCAGATTCCTCATAAATAGAAGCAGAGGAGGAAGTCACAATCTTGTGTTTAATGGCCGACAATCTTGAACAGTCAGATAAAGATGTGGTATGTGACTTAACCTATGATGAGTTACTTGAAGTTTTTGAAAAAAATCATACTGCATATATAAAATTTTAAAAGGTGCATGCTAAGTTGAACATAGAATTTTTAAATCTATAAAAAGAGCATGAAATCTTTCAAAATGATCACTCATTAATTGATAGCAACCACATGAAATTATTGGATAAATTTGATGATTTGAATAAAGAGCATGAACTTTTGAAATCATCTCATACTGAACTTGAAAATAATTTTAAAGTGTTTATGGTTGAATCAGAACAAAGGGAACATTAATTGAAATTTAATAATTCAACTTTAAAAAATGTAAAATCATAATTGGTAGAAAAATTGAATGCCATTAAGATAGGTAAGACACCTCCTACACTTGAACAATTTTACTATGCACTTAAGTTTATTTCACCTTTCTTAGGGTTATGTTTATAGTCGTATAGGCTCAGGTTAAGATTAAACCACCTCAGGAAACACAGCCACGCAGTTGAAGGTAGTCCATCATAAAAACTTCATCTTTGGAGTTTTTGTTATGTATTAAGGTGTTTGTTCACTAATTTTATTTCTAAATTTAATGTTTCCTAGAGTTTTAATCGATTACTGAATTTTTTAAAATATTTATTTAATTCATTAAATTAAGGGGTAAAATTTTGACTTTTTAATTTAAAAAGAATTAAAAAATTTTGATATTATTGCTAAATATTTGATCCTAAAATGAATAAATAGACACTAAGTTTGCTGGATTTGGATTATTCTAGAATAAGTTTTGATTTTTTGGAGTTTTGACATGTTTTTGAACTAAAATTATCCAAAATGTTGACTTTTGACTTTGATTTATTTCTATAAATTTGACATTTTTGATAAAAAAACTAGATCCTACGTGGATTCTAATAGATTTGATTTTATTCAATTATAAATATTTCTAGAATTAATCATGAAATTTTTTAATTTGAGTATTTAATTGAATTGTTAAAATCTTTAGTTCAAAGGCTTTAATAATTTTTATCCAAACCTATTCCAGACTTCATTAAATCACTCCCAAAAGTTAGGAATGACCCACATGATTGTTTTTTAGTTTTTGAGATATGTTTGAAATTTTTATTTATTTTTAATTCATTAAATTAATTAATTCTTTATTTTCATTAAAAATTAAATTAAGGTCAAATTAAGGGTGCAATCAAGGGGCTTTTGATTTTATATGGTAGAAAGTTAAATTTAAGTCTCTTTGCTATATTATTTGTATTTTTGGTTTTAATTTGAATTAATTATCATTTTTTAAATTTTATGGCTTAATTAAGTGGTTAATTTTGATTTAATTGATCTTTTTATCCAACAACTTTTAAAATTACTGAACTCTTATCTAAAGGTAGGTAATGTCGCATGGTTTAATGTTCCACGGTTTTGTTCCTATTGGATTCATAATTAATTTTTTAGAAGTTTTTCTAAAATCCTAGCCCTTATCTATAATTTTTGTCCATAAATGTCTCTAAGTTGTATGGGTTTACAATTAAATGTCTCTAACCCTTAACACATACATAACTAGCCACACTATACAAATTAAAGCCTTCATGTAACCTAAATCGAGGTGAAATGGAAGGGGTAAATTTCTAAGTTTTTTGGTTA
>NW_021525122.1:28989-55874 GCF_001605985.2 Dendrobium catenatum | reverse complement strand
TCACACACAGGGGGAGATTGTTTTAAATGCAAAATGTCAATAGAAATAGCTTCTCTGGAGATGTACTGTACAGATTCTATATTCGTACCGTACGATCAGAGCTATGTGGACGCAACGAATCAGTTTCGTATGTGAATTAATGATCATACTGTACCGAATTATTCGTTACTGTCGATATGTTCAAACTCAAAACCTAGCCTAGTTTAATTTGAGTAAGTTATTTTGCGCCGTTCGTACTGTCGAGACATGTTTCGTGACTATACGATTTTTTTTTCTTAACTACTACATAAATTAACCGTCAAGTTAGTGCATGTAATCCAGGCCTAATTAATTTTTAACATCGTAAACTGTACGAACTGGATCGTACACATATACGAATGAACATTAGACGAAGTATGATCGTCCTGGATGATTCTTTGTTTTTCTCACTCGTAACGGCTAACGATATTTAATTGTACATCCGGATGAACAACAGGAGCGACTATCTGTTTCGTACAAGCAGACCATCGTCCCGTATGAATAGTTGAATTTTTATCGGATAATCACCGTACGATATATGTAATGCATACAGTACGAAGATTGTTTTTGAACTGTTTGTACAGCCATATTTTCGTACTAGAGTGATTGTCTATTTATCGAATATCATAATGTCACGATTGGGTAATCGTACTGTATGAATCAGTAACGACTACGTTTGGTGAAAATCATAAGTTTTTGGCAGCCGTTTAGATGTCAATCAAGTCCTTTTTCAGTATAAGCAATCACAGAGGGGGTGAACATGGTTAAGCAGATGGATTCCAAGCGAGAGAGAGCGTCTAGAGAAATTCTTGAGGTTTGAGGAGTGGATCAGGAGGAGGTCGAGCGTTGTGAGGGAAGAGAGTGTGAGGGCAGATTCACAGCGGTTGCTCAGCCTTGCCTGCTCTTGCTCTCCTGTGGCCTACGAGAAGGATTGAGGAGAAGGATCGCCAGAGGAAGGCTCGTCCTACACCGATTACCTCGAGGTCTACTTGCTTCTCTCAGGAGGGAGAAAATATGAATGAAGTTTTCTTTGCCGTCCGCCGAGGGGGAGCAAACAGAGTTTGTACACCCCCCGAACTACTACCGGCCGGTTGTGTGAAATGAGTTTGTAAGGGCTTCTCTGACTTGCCGAGAGGGTGCAGAAAGGAGAACTCATTTTGATGTGAAAATCCCGGAGCGGAGGACTCCGGGGCAGCAGATGTAGGTCTCATTTTTGACCGAACCGACTACAAAATTCTTGGTAGTGTTTTTCCTTAATCGTCGGTTATCTTTTATCATAGGCATTTACTAATTTTCAGTCACTTACTAATGTGAAATTTGTGGAAGAAAAGATTGAGTTAATAATTTTGTCGTAGATTTTAAAAAATAACAAGAAAAAATTAGAACTCTCTGTTTAGGGTGATCTTTATTAAGAAAGAGTTTTCCAATTCACAGTTACCCTCTCTGTTCATTTTAGTGAATTCAAATTGGTAATCAGGAGCTTGTTTTTCAAATAATAGTGTTAGAAAACTTGAATAAATGGATCATGTCGAATTTTGGGTAATCGTAACACTGCGAGGGTTATTCCAATAACTCGTCCACACTTTTGCATAACATTCCGTTTGATTTCTAGACAAATTAGTAACATGTCTTCATGTTTTTGCGAGATCTAATACGATTACGCATGTGGATGTTAGTAAATGAAGTGGTATTTGCAGACGATTCCGTTTAGAAATTGTTAATGGTCTTGAAGATCAACCTACGCTGTACCTTGTTATTGAATGGAGCAATCGCAGGATAGATTAGGGAGGTTTGACCGCAATCTGAAGATGCATAAGTGCGTTAAACTAGCTTTTTTTGTGTGATTGACATTTTGAGGATATATGAGTAGTATATCTAACTTGTTTCTGTAAGGAGATTTGGGATATAACTGTGCAGTATACGAATACGGAGGAAGCAAAACGAATGGTAAAATAGGTCTAACGAGCAATTCATTCTACTGCAGTGATTATGAATTATTTCCGTAGAACGCAGCCTAGCGAAAGTCGAATTTCTCTCATGTAACAAGCTAGGGTCACCCAAAATCGTGACATCTTTGCACTGCATTTAGGTAGAGAAATTTCAAATTCTTAGAAAGTGAATAAGAATCTCTAAGAATGCCGTAGCCTAGTAAATCGTCGATGATGCTAAAGATAACTGCTATAAACTGAGTGTCCAAAGATCATTAATGTTTATTCTATTGATAACACTCCTTAGTGCTCGACTCAATGACATACGAGCAAGGAGTGAGGCGCAAATGGCAAAGTGAGTGTGTGTGAAAAGAAAAAGGAGCGGACTCGGTGGCCATTAAAAGCCTGAGCAACTCCAGAAAGGTTTGAAAGCTGCTGCAGTGAGAGAGAACAGAATGAGATAGCACATGATGACCCGACAGTTCAAAATTTTCTGAAGAAGAAACGAGAAGCGTCATTCAGAACAGCTGGAATAAGTGTAAGAGCTCAAGGTACCAATAAGTATTATCTGATACATTTGTTTTGAAATGTAGGACAGCCAGGCCATTCGAGCTGATTGCCCGCATCTGAAGAGTCAAAGCAGCAAAGGAGCCGAAGGAGATTGACAATGCAAAAGTACAAGAAACAGAAAAGACAAAGCACAGAAAGCTTTTGGGCGCGAACTGCTGCCTCAGAAGTTCATCAGAAGAAGAAAGCAGAGGAGGAGCATAACAAATTGGTGTCTTATGGCTAATGATAACCTTGACAATCTGGATACCAGCGATAGATGGTCATATCTGTCAACTTGTCATATGATAATCGATGCTTATTCTGAGAATATATCATGACCTCGACTAATGGAAACTCGAAAGAAAATCATGCTAAACCCTTAATATTAGAATTATAGTGTGCTTTTACAAGTATGAGGACATGCTAACTGTAGTTATAAAGAAATTTCGGATTTAGAATAAAGATAACATGTTACTTCTTGATGAGTATGATGCATTAAATAAGAAAGTAATATGAAACTAAAATTATAGCTGCATGAATCCTATGAAATCACATCGCATATTGAACTAGAATGTAGGTTTGAAAACTACAGCATCTTGCATTAGATGTAGATCAGAGTGAGCACTTGCCTATTAATAGAAGTTGATGGATTGACAGGCTGCAACAATAAGTGAACTTTTTGTAGAGAATAAGAAGAATATAAATGAATAATAACATTCACCTCACAGTTAGGCTCATCCTCCGCAACCCCCAACACAAACATGCATCACATAAACCTAGGAGAGGCACACCAACGCACATACGATTAGTAAACAATCATCTTCCCTGGTGTTAGGCATTGTATTCTCTTGTTGCATGGTTTCTCTTACTCTTATGCATTTTGTGGCCAGATTCAATAAAATAAAATAAAATAAATAGAAAAATACAATGTTTGACTCATACTCCTAATCTATCCTTTCTTGAGTCTTCCTTTCATCCTTAGTCACTTGTGATCTTCCTGAAATGTTTGTTCTCAAGGAAAATAGCAAATAAAATAGTATTCAATGAAAAGTTGTTCCAAAACACTCATTATTTGGCATCATTAAAATCTCAAACTCGGGGTCATGGGTTGCAACAGGAGAAAGGATTGATCCCCAGCAGAGTCGCCAAAAAAAAACTTGTGGTAGAAAATTAATTAACCCCACACAGATTTGTAATTCTCCTATGCTATAATTGAATACCGCATTAAGAATAGAGTACAGTCTTGGGAGACTAACACAATATTCTATAAAGGATTTAATAAAAAATAGAATTTTATAAAATGATATTTTTATGATAAATCACAATTCAAAGAATAACATATCATCTCAAAAGTTGAACACAAAATTCTATAATTGTTTAAAAATAGAAATAGAGTTTTAAAATTTTATCCATTCTTTTGATTATATGTAATAAGGAGAACATTATATCATTTAAAAAAAAAAACATAGGATTCTTCAAGACTTCCAAAAATAAGAATAGGTTTTATAAAATTCATCAATTTTAAGATTGAATATAATAAGTAGAATATTATAATATATAAAAGATAATAATAATATTCCACAAGTATATTTAAAATTAGAAATGAGTTTTTAAAATACATTTATATTCCTAGAGATTTTCCATTTTCTTATAAAAATAAAATAAGATTTATTTTAATATTTAGTTCTCAAATCCCTATAGTTAACAACATCTTAGGAGGGTTGATCCTAAGAAAATTATCGATTAAAGTAACCATTTCATACCCTATGATTACAAAGTAGAAGATAAGGAAGGAAGTAAAAAACTTCAAGGACAAAGTTCGATGTTAAACAGTTCTTAACAAGTTAAAGCAGAAAAAGTATGAGGTGTTAGATTCTGAGAAGCTTAGAGACAACCACATTCTATTCTATATTGGGCTTTACATTTTAAAAGAGAATTTTCATGTTAAGGTTGACATTTTATTAAAAATATGGGATTATATTCCCAAATAATTAGGACTTATTATTTTATGTATGCCCTAGATCAAAAGTTTAATTTAAATACTATAAAATAGTGACCCAAACCTATCTAATGAAGTACAAATATGGACTTACCTTGGCCTTGATTAGGTAGCTAGCTAACCACCTACACGCTTTAAAACCATGTGTTCGGCCTATTTATGAAAGATGGGTTAGGATGTTGTTTAAGTTTTGAAGAATTAGTGCTAACATCAAGAACACATTCTTTTTGGCTCTTTTGCTCATGTTGGGTGATTTGAGGCTTGAAAGTAAAATGCAATTAAATTTTTAGACTCTTTTATTTTGTGTATACTATAATGCTTGCTAATTGACAAGAATATATAAAATGATTATGAAGAAGTTTCAAAATCAGACTTAAAATTATATTTTTTCTAGAGATTATATAACATCCCCTTGATAGAATTGCACCTTAACAGGCTAGGTGATATGCTAGAACCTACAGGTAGAGAGGTGCCTAACAAGGTGTGGACCTCCAAAAGGACACTGCTATGGCTACAGGATTGCGAAGGGGTATACGACCGCACCTACCCCAGGGGATAGAGACGATCACAGGCCTCTGAGCTCCTCACAAATCGACCAATGGAAGTGCATATTGGACCATATATAAGATTAAACATGGAGTATAGCAGCTCTCGCCTGTGCACCTCGATGGGTAATATATATAGTCTGATCATAGTCACGGGTTTCGCCCACTTGATACATCAGCTCATATAGGGTTTAGTATATGTGGAATTCAATTTCCTACGGGCACAAGCCCCCATGGTTAAATACATCTCAGGCTGGAGCCCAAGAAGACTCTCGATTAAGGATCATACATTAACCATTTCAAAAATGGGATTGGCACATAGGGCTAAGACTAGGAGGTCTTATTTAAAAGGAAAGAAAGGGTGCAAAGGGCTTCTTCATTATGCATGGCTAAAACCAACATTCGGAGGGCCTAAGGGAGTGAGAAGAAACTAAAGGAAAGAAGATCAAGCATTCAACATATGCATGAGAGAAAGATGGAAGTGATGTCATCCATGTGACGTAGATAAGTAGGATTTATAATTTCTGAAGAATAGGAAACTTACCCACTGTTTAGGCATACTACGAGACCAAATGTAATAGCCTTGAATCTTAAATCTAAGTTGGGTTTAGTATTATATGCACAGTAATACCTGTGTCCTAACTAATGCAGTGCAAAACCTGGACTTACTAAAACCTGGATTGGGGAACCAGCTAACCACCTAATTAATTCAAAACCATGTGGCCTAGTCATTTATGAAATATGGATGGGTATTAAAGTTTTTGGAAATTAAGGTCGACATCAAGAGAGTTTCCTAATTGGCCTTATACTTATGGTTGGTAAATGCTCCTAGAGCTAATGTAATTAAAATTTTATTTTAATTAGTTTCTAATGTAATGCATACTGGTTGAAGTATCCAAATCAAATATGTATCAGATTTAAAAAATAGACTTAGTATAAAATAATTTTTAAAAGAAGATTATACTTCCCATGTCTGACACCTCATCCTCATAAGCCAGATTATCCATGGTCTACCCGTAGGTAGGGAAGTGTCCCATTGAAGGAGAAAGAAGAATGCATTAATATGCATGCGACCCCGGATGATTCTGGTAGTTCCCTAGATTTATTAAGTTTCTATGTTATTTAAATCTTAAAATTTTAAATATGAGTTATGAGAAGAAAATTTTCATTATCCTTAGAGATCCTAATGAGATCCAGGCTAAAATAAAATTGCATGCAAGTCTCCAATAAACTAGAAAAACTAAGTAACCCTAGAGGCACACATTTAATAAATGTCCATAGGCTAACTGCCAGTAATTAGAAATAAGGGTCTCTGTATAAAAGTAAAGTGGCCGGGCATTACTGCCAACAACCCAGAATTCTAAGCCTAGGACTGACACAAATGACTTTTAGTGGGATATTGGTTCTTCAGCTCTTCAGTCTTCTTAGATTTCTTCACCTTAGACTCCTTGGACTCTTTGGGTCTCTCCTCTTTGGACTCCTTGGATCTCTACTCTTTGGACTCCTTGGATTCATCGTAGCTTTAATATCCAAATGAAGAGACAATTCCCTCTCTTAGGGGGGTATTGCCTTTACTCTTTGGATATCTAAAAGCCATCTAAACTCAATCTTCCAAAATAGAAGAAGACTCTCCGCATTGAGGATTCCTTCTTCTTTTCAAATTCTAGTTGGATAAGAATATCCCAACTCAAAGTTGCATTTTTATAACTCTCACCAATATTACAGAGAATTTATATTAATGAAAAGCAGTAAAAATCTAAACTCTCCTGCAATGTTATCCTAGTAAAAATCCCAAGCAGTTTATATAGAAATAAAAAACTCATCACAGCCACATACTTAGCCATGCTTTTAATTACTGAGGGCAAAGCAATCTCTGGAGCAACTGTAGCAATTATTATTAATGATCTTATTTAGCTCTCATTTATTTAGGGGGCTGAGCAAATTTTGGAGCACCTGCACAAGACATCAATAAAAATCAAGACATTTTATCCCCCCCCCCCTTTTATTTAGTGTTGCATGAGCATGGTCACCTATAAAAAAAGAAATATATATTATCCCTAACCAAGGGGTAGATCTAACGCATATCACATCAATCCACAATGTAGTAAAAGTAAGCAAATAAAGCAGCAATTTTTCATAACATGCAATGAAATCTTAAAAAACCTGGAAACACCAAAAAAGTAAAAATAGGCCTAGCCTAAATTTAGAAGTGGTGCCCTAGCAAACAATTCTATATGTGTGTAAGGCTTGCGTGGTTAACATAGATCCAAAGCTAGGTAGTTAGTTAAAGTTACCTAGAGTTTAGGTTTGTTGGAGGTCTGAAATGGAAATATTATTTAAAGTTCAAATATTAGTGAATTAGGATACATTTTAGTTAATTTAGTTTGTTGATTCATTTTTTTAATGCTTAGGATAGTGGTAATTGAAGTTTAAGTTGTATTAACCAATTTTGAAAAGTCTCGGATCCTCTTAGGTGTTAGGTTGAGGGGGTCCAAAAGGTCACTATAGGAAATAGGGTAGGTTTGGGGTTTTTAATATTTTAGGTAAATATTAGGGCTTATGTTGAGTAGTTGAGCTTTGAGTTTGCTGTATTTAGAGTTTCTTATGCAAAATTATAAATTTTTAAAGATTTGGTCAATTAAAAGAATTACTGAAACCTGCCTAATTAGGGGTTACTTTAGGATTTTGCTCCAAATCAGTTACAAACTGATTGGAATCACCCCCAAATGTTATTAATGACCTAATAAGTTGTTTCCAAGTGTTTGGGGAAAATTTAGAAATTTTAATAATTTTAATTATCTAAAAAGTGTAAAAAGGTAATTTTTAGTTAAAGTTAAATTAAGGGGCAGATTGAGGTCAACCTAAGGTGCCCTAATTATCTTAGGTTAAGGATAGAATTTTGAACAATTTTAGCTATTATGGGTAATTTTTAGATTTAAAATGAATTTATTAAAATTGTTAGAAGGTATTGATCCCTATTTACCAAGTAAATTAGGGTTGGATAATTAAGGGGTCTAAAGAGCCCTAAAAATTCCTAAAAAATATTGGGATGTTCAAGATGTCACTAAATTTAAATGTTGAAGTTTTTATATCAATCATCGATCTATCCTAGCTCATAGAATTTTTCTAAGTTTTCTAGATGTGTCCTTACTTATTGTCCTTAGGTTGTCGCTACATTGTGGATTTAAAATGAAGTTTTATACTAACCCTTAAGGTAATAATGCAAGGAGTACACAAAAGCAGTAAACACACCATATTCTTAGATTTAGGAGAACCTAAACTAAGTGCTCGTGCATCCTACGCATGTGAGGTACGATAAAAGAAAAGTAAGTACGCTTATCGATGGGATTAGTGAATGATTGGGACTCAATCACCCACTAATCCACCTCCCCCCATGAATGTTACTCACATGAATAAACTATGTTTAAAATTTCAATGGAGTGAATCTCTCAAAATTAAGAATTTAAAATATATGTAATTTTAAAATATCTTTAAAATACATATAAATAATATAAATTTTGGAAAATAAGATAGTTTCAAAATAGGTCCATTTATAGGGGAATGGGATACCCACCAGCCACCAAAGGAGGATTAAAAATAATTTGAAAGTAGTTTTAAAATAAAGTATCTTTAATTATTTAAATAATTTAAAATATTCAAATAATAAGGTAAAATAGAAATCTAACATAAAATTAAAACTCAACTTCTAAAAATAATTTTAAATTAAAACTCACATTTTTTTGAAAAGTTTTAGGTATTATACCCAAAAACCTGATTTAAAATGAAAAAGATATAGTTTTTTAAAGTTGTAAAGGTAATAAAAGGGTTTTAACTATTTTTAACATAATTAAATAAATATATATTATTTTTAAAATAAGTAAGTTTTAAATAAAAGGAAATTGAATTCTGAAAATTTTGATATATAATATGTATTTTTTTATGTATAAATTATTTTAAATAATTATTTAAAGTCTTCTGATTTAAAAATACACTTAAAACTAATTAATATTAATTAGGATCAAATCAACGGTGTTAGTGGACCACGCGGCGGCTTCTGGCTGGCTCTGAGAACAGTAAATGTGATTTCCAATCATTGGCAACGATTGCGCATCAACGCAATCATCACCAATGATTGGCAGACGGTGCGGCGGCTGACTTATCCAAGTTCCCAATGCATTGTACCCTCGGATCATCTGCAGTTTGGATGGATGGTCCACATCATGCCGGACAATGTGATCTTTCAAATATGAGATCCATAAATAAATAGCATTCATGGGGGCTAAAAAATGTAGCTTGAGACTCACTGTATGAAAAGCTAATTAGATCTAAGTGTACTAACCTAGGTTTAGGGATTTCACCTCTATTTTTGGATGGTTTGACCCGTATGTAGGCATGTTGCACTTGTAGACTATCCACGCTCCTATTTGTAGAAGAAATCACGAGCATTTGATGCCTAGAGTGCAAGCAAGGAGACTTGGAATGTATTTTCCTTTGGGTGGCCAGAGATCTCGCCGCCAGTAGCTTGGGATCGTCGGGATTCGCTTAGGAAAGGAAGTAGGAGGTCTCTAGAGCTCTCACCTGAAAATCTCAGGCTAAAGAGCTCTAGGGAGAAAGTAATTGCAAAAAGTGCTTAACACAACCTAATTTTTCCTATTTATATCCCTTGACCATCATGAACTGTCTAGATCCAATCATAAGTCAATTAGGAGTGAAAACCTGATGCCCTAGCCATGGCTTTTAATTCAAATGTCTTTTGAATCAATTCAAGGCATTAAATGGGATTAATTGGGCCTTAAATAGGTCTAAATAACCTAATTATGACTTGATTTGATCAAGTCAAGATTTGAGACTTGGTCAACCCAGCCAATAAGGTCAAGGAGGATGGGGAGTCAAGCCAAGAATGGGATTGGATTTGAATTAGATTTGAAATGGCCCCTTAAGGCTAATTGGGTCAACCTGGGTTTACCTAGTCAACCAGGTTGACCCAGGACTCAGGTCTGCGCTCAAAAAAGTTGGTCTGACCATCTGAGTCCAGTGGAAGGGAGAGATTGATCGAAGTGGCACTGAACTCGATTTCAAATCAATTAGAAGATGTTTAGGTCAATTTGGGTCAATTATGGTTGACTTGGTCAACCAGGTTAACCCAAGACCTGGGCCTGGGTTCAACAGACTCAGTTTGACCCACTGAATTAGATAGGAGGGATCTTGGGTCCTCGATTGGTCAATTTGACCAAGTCAACCATTTGGTCCAAGGATTTGGCAAAATCAAGGTCAACACAAGGAAGACAAAGAAATAATATGCATATATGGTGACTCTCAACAGTCCCACACTTATTTCTTATATCGTTAGAGTTTTAATGTGAGCCTAAAAAATTTTTATTTAAATTTCAAGTAGAAAAGATTTTATTTGTACCCTCATAAAACTTCAATCATATGAAGCTAAAATAAAACATAATATGAAAGAAAGAAACATAGAACAATAAATATTTTTTATTATGTAAATAAAGTAATCAATCAATTAAATAATAAATTATCCAATTATAACATAATGTCTAATATCCATGTGGCAAGTTCCACTTTATTTACAACCTAGAGTCAACATAAATTAAGAGTGGCTAGGTACCACTATGAATAATATGGATTCTATTTCTAAGACTTAAACAAGTGACTTTGAAATGAAATATTTCTTCTTAATCACTTCTTCATCTTCTCTCCTTTGTCTTCTTTCCTTTTGTGGGCTCCTTAAATCCACCTGGTATGGATATCCAAATGAAAGAAACTCATTCCTTTAGAGGTCTTTTCCTTTCCCTTTAGATATTAAAGTCATCTTAACTTGGCTTTACAAATAGAAGGGAATGTTCCCCTAAGGGATATTCTCTCCTCTTTGGATTCCAAGTTAGATGGAATAACCCAATTTCAAATCACTTTTGCATTACAAATCTTTAAATATATTTACATTACATCTCAATATAAAAGAAAATGAAGATCAAATGCAAGATTATCCTAAGCAGTTATAATAAATAATCTCAAGCTGTTATGTATTTTTATTTAAATTATAATCACCCTCCACACTTCATAATGCTATATTAATTAAGGGGGCTTACCATTTTGCACCTATAGAAAATATGTAAGTTAAACCTTTAATTTTCCCTTTTGATTTAGCTCTGCATGAGCATGGCCACCAACAGAAAACTTTGTGAGCATCTATATCATTACTAACATAGGATAATATATCACCTATCAAATAATTTTTCATATTGCAGGAATAACTAAAAAAATAGATACATCAATCATTACAACCATCATACAAAGAAAAACATGAGAAAGCCCATCACATAGGATCATGAAAGTAAACACCGGTCAAACCTAAAACAAGAGTAAATTTTCCTAACAAACAAATCTAAATGTGTGCGGTAGATTGTGTGGTTTAGATATATCTTGGGTTTATCATTAGTTAAATTTTTCTAATCGATTAAATTTAGTTTGTTGAAAGTCAAGGGAAATTTATGTAAAATTTTAAGTTTTTAATGTCTTTATTATTTTTAAGTTCATTTTTTAGGTTGAATTTTAATTGTTAAAGTTGATTAAAGAATTATATTTAGGAAATTTTAATTAATCACTTACTTTTTTAGTCCTTATGTATTTTTTTGGTGATTTATTAACAAAATATTACGTACTGATTAATTGATTTTTTAATGGTTTATAAAAAAAATTTTCATTATTGGTTTTAATATTTGATCTGTTTCTAAAATTCATCTTAGGCTTACATATTTAGTTTGCTACAAATTTTTATCAAATTTTTCAATTTTTTATTTAATCGTCTGTATATGTTTGTTATTATTTATTTATGATTTTAATGTTTATGTTAGTCTTATTGTATTTTGTTATTTGTTTATGTAAACAAAATATATTTAATTTGAACATTTCTCTTTTATGGTTTTAATTATTGTTTTTATATTTATGTCGTTGCAACTTAGTTTTCAAAATTATATATTTTTTATATCATGTTATATTTTGATGATACCAAAATATTATTGTGTTGATTATTATTTCTCCTAACACATATTAAAAAATCATGCTTGTGTTATTTGTGTGTACTAACATTTGAGGGAAATCATACGCCAGATTACCGAGAAATTTAAGTCAGATTAGATTAGGGGTTCTTGTAATTGAAGTCTATATTTTTTCTATTTTTCTTGAGTATGAGAGACTGTGATTATAATTAGATAACTATGCACACACACACCAAGGGAGTAAATCAAAACTTGTATTTTTAAAAAACTAATCGTATTATATGATTCTAAAATTATACTGGATGATTTGGCCTAAGTGTTCCTCAAGAACAAAGTTAATTGAATCATGTGTAGAAATTTTCTTTTGTACTGTTCGTACTATACAAAGTTAGATTCATACAGACGACGGCCAAAGTACAAAATTGATATATACCAGTTCATCTCAAACAAACACACCATTTTTTGAGCAGATCGTAATATACAAAATTAGTTTCATATAAACTACGTCCAGTGTACGAAATGGGTGCATACTAGTTTGTCCCATATGAATAGGTTAATTTTTTGAACTGTTTATACTGTATGAAATTAGTTCTGTATAGATAACATCCAGAGTATGAAATGGGCTCGTTCATATTTATACCATACGAAGCATGGCTTGTTTAACTAGTTCATACTATATGATATAAGGTTCGTACAGACGACGATTAGAATATCAAATGGGTTCGTACATAATTGTTCCAGGCAATCATATTAAGTTTTGAATTGTTCGTACTATATGATGTTAATTAATACATATAACTGTCATATTATATAAATTAGTTCGCAAAGGATTGTATAAATATTTTTTTTGAACTATTTATATATAACGAGTACGATGGTATTGTATGATGCAAGTACATTCAATTTGAAATTTTCATTTTTTGGATGGTTTTTTTTATCTTTCATATATAAGAGTCCTGTAAATGGGTTGTCCATACTTTTTCTATGAATTTTCTTTTGATAATGAGAGTGAGAGTGTTTGGTAGTGAGGATTGAGAGATCTTGCTCGTAGAAATTATAAAGGATTAATAAGGTTACCCAAAAGTGAGTATCTCATTATGTGCTCTTTGAATCTCTTCGTTACTTCTACGAAGACTCTTGAGAGAAGGTCTTAGGAGAAGATCAGGTTCACTACCGTCAACAGGAGGGTGAGAAAGGATCTTGGTACTCTACTATCACCATAAGGGTGAGAAAGGATGTTGGTACTCTGCCATCACCAAGAGAGTGAGAAAGGATGTTGGTACCCTGCCATCACCAAGAGGGTGAGAAAGGATGCAAGTTCTATATCATCACCAAGAGTGTGAGAATGGATGATGGTATTCTATCGCACCGAGGTTGGTGAAAGAGATGTTATTGTAAGGGTTTCCCTGCCTTGCTGTGGGAGCAAAAGGAGAGTCACTTTTGTATAGTGCAAAACCTGAAGAAGGATTCTTTAGAGAGTAGACGTAGGTCTGGACCAAACTACTATAAAATTTTATATTTTTCTATCTTTATTTTTACAGCATTTTTATTTTCTGTGGTTGAAATTTTTTTAAAAAAAAATTATCGTTTTATAAAAGAACTTAAATTGGTTTTCTAAATTGCCAAGACAATTTTTAATAACCAATTCGCCCCCCTCTTGGTTAGCCTTGGGACAAATCTATTAGGTCTAACAACCTATTCAAACTTTTTAAGTGGTATTAGAGCCAATTTTAAAAAATTAATGTTTATACAACATTTTTATAATAATCATGGCTAATTTTAAAAACCATAATTCACCTGAAGGATATTCGATCACTATATCACCATTGTTTGATAATATTCCTTTCAATTATTGAAAACTTGTATGTCTACTTTTCTTCAATCACTTGACTATCGCATTTGGATTTTTGTACATAAAGGTTACATACCAACTAGACTTGTTAATGTTGTTAGAACTGAAACACATTTACTGATTAGACAGTATATGAAAAAGAACTTAAATAGTTTTTTCTATGTACTTAAGTCATAAGACTATATGTGTGTTTCAACCTGTAAAACGGGAAAAAATTTTGGGATTGACTTTGCATTATGTATGAATGAATTAATGAAGTGAAATAGTTTAAATTGAATATTCTATTACACTATTATATTTTTTTTTTGTATGAAACCAAATGAATCGATTACTGACATGTATACTCGCTTTACCCAGATAATTACTTCATTGCTTGCTTTAGGTACAGAACTAATGAATTCTAAGAAAGTCAATAAAATTATTTCTTTATTTACTTTCTACTTATGATATAAAGATTACTATCATAAATGAATCAAAAGACTTAAATTTTTATTCTATTGACAATTTGTTTGGATCCCTAATGGCTTACGAGCATGGAGTGACTCAAAGATAGATTGATGTTGGTTATAAGCGAAAGGAGAAAATTATTACATTGAAAGTGGATGACTCAAAAAGGGAATAGTCTCAGCCGAAGGATGAATATGACACTGCCTTAATGTCAAGGTAATTTAAAAGTTTTCTTAGAAGGAAGAAATGAAGATGTCAACTATGGAACAAAGGTAAGCTCTATAAAAATATAAAAGTTTCAAATGACATAATTTGTTATGAATGCATGAAGCCTGGATATATCAAAATTGATTACCTTAATATCAAAGCTAATCCTAGCAAGGAGAAGGCTGAGGAGAAAACCAATGTTAGGAATGGCAAGAAGAGATTACAAAGAGCATTCTGGGCGGACTCAGCATCAGATTCCTCATAAATTGAAGCAGAGGAGGAAGTCACAATCTTGTGTTTAATGGCTGACAATCTTGAACAGTCAGATAAAGAGGTGGTATGTGACTTAACCTATGATGAGTTACTTGAAGTTTCTAAAAAAAATCATACTGCATATATTAAATTTTAAAAAGTGCATGCTAAGTTGAACAAAGAATTTTTAAATTTATAAAAAGGGCATGAAATCTTTCGAAATGATCACTCATTAATTGATAGCAACCACATGAAATTATTGGATAAATTTGATGATTTGAAAAAAGAGCATGAACTTTTGAAATCATCTCATACTAAACTTGAAAATAATTTTAAAGTATTTATGGTTGAATCAGAACTAACGGAACATGAGTTGAAATTTAATAATTCGACTTTAAAAAAAAGTAAAATCATAATTGGTAGAAAAATTGAATGCAATTAAGGTAGGTAAGACACCTCCTACACTTGAACAATTTTAATATGCACTTAAGTTTATTTCACCTTTCTTAGGGTTATGTTAATAGTCGTATAGGCTCAGGTTAAGATTAAACCTCCTCAGGACACGCAGCCTCGCAGTTGAAGGTAGTCCATCATAAAAACTTCATCTTTGGAGTTTTTGTTATGAATTAAGGTGTTTGTTGACTAATTTTATTTAATGTTTCCTAGAGTTTTAATCAAATATTGGATTTTTGAAAATATTTATTTAATTCATTATATTAAGGGGTAAAAATTTGACTTTTTAATTTAAAATGAATTCTAAAATTTTGATATTATTCCTAAATATTTGATCCTAAGATGAGTAAATAGACACTAAGTTTGCTGGATTTGGATTATTCTAGATTAAGTTTTGAATTTTTGGAGTTTTGACATGTTTTTGAACTAAAATTATCCAAAATGTTGACTTTTGACTTTGATTTATTTCTATAAATTTGACATTTTAAATAAATACTAGATCATACGTGGATTCTAATAGATTTGATTTTATTCAATTATAAATTTTTCTAGAATTAATCATGAAATTTTTTAATTTGAGTATTTAATTGAATTATTAAAATGTTTAGATAAAAGGATTAAATAATATTTATCCAAACCTATTCCAGAATTCATTAAATCACTCCCAAAGTTAGGAATGACCCACATGATTGTTTTTTAGTTTTTCAGATATGTTTGAAATTTTTCTTTATTTTTAATTGATTAAATTAAATAATTTTTTATTTCCACTAAAATTAAATTAAGGTCAAATTAAAGGTGCAATCATGGGGCTTTTAATTTATATGGTAGAAAGTTAAATTTTAGTCTGTTTGCTATATTATTTGTATTTTTTGTTTTAATTTGAATTAATTATCATTTTTGAAATTTTAAGGCTTAATTAAGTGGTTAATTTTGATTTAATTGATGTTTTTGCCTAACAACTTTAAAAATTATTGAACTCTTATCTAAAGGTAGGTAAAGTCACATGGTTTAATGTTCCAAGGTTTTGTTCCTATTGGATTCATAATTAATTTTTTAGAAGTTTTCCTAAAATCCTAGCCCTTATCTATAATTTTTTGTCCATAAATGTCTCTAAGTTATATGGGTTTACAATTAAATGTCTCTAACCCTTAACACATACATAACCTGCCACACTATACAAATTAAAGCCTTCATGTAACCTAAATCTAGGTGAAAGGGGTAAATTTCTAAGTTTTTGGGTTAACCCATAACCCAAACACTTAAATATTCAACCAAAGAAACATTTCCCCATGACTTTGCCCTTGATATATTATGGTAAAAGAGGTATTTACCATGATATATATTAATAAAATTTCAATTCAAGCCAAGAGTGCCAAATTAATGAATGTGCAAACTACACTAAGGGATTCCATGCAAATATTTTAGATGCTTGTATTAAATTGGATTAATGCCCTTCATTAGTAATTAAACTATGTTTAAAACTTTAATAAGGAGTTTGATTGTATGGCAAGATGCCAAGATGAAGAATTAATGGATTTTTCAAAAGTACAAAGCTAATTATTTTTTAAAAAATAACTTATACTAATGAAAAATTAGTTAAGCACAAAATATAATTTTAAAAGTTTCTTAGAAATCACTATAGAAATTTGAAGGCATGACAAAAAATACGGCCAAGGTTGGAGACATGATGACAAATAGATTTTCATTTAAGATCAAAATACGATTTTGAGTATATTTCGAATAAAAAAACAAGATTGATCCTATAGCCCCAATATTAATTTTAAAACAAAGTAGATCCCATTCTGAATCCATTGACACTACAATCATAAAAATTCATCAGGAAACGAATTTAATATGATTTTCTGAAGTTAATTACATTCAAAATACATTTAAAATCAATTTAATTAAATTAAAATGAAAATGTGGTGGTGATGTGCCACACAACACCTTCTGGTTCACTAGATCAAATTGTGGGCCAATCACTAAGCGACGGCGTGATAATGGCCAATGATTACACATTAGCAATCATTGGCTATTAATGGTAGACGTGACAATGAACCAACATGTCACTTATCCAACTAAGTAAAATTAATGAGTTGTTGGATTATCTGCGGTCTGAATTGAATAGTCCATATTAAGTTTTATGAAAAATGAAACCGTGAGATCCTATTTGCAATCAGATAAATTGATAAAATATGAAAATCAAAGTTATTGATTGTGTAATCAATGGCTCAAAAAACATACAACACATGCATGATGCGATTAAACCTCAAGAAAGGAAAAAAGACTTCAGCCATAGAAAAAGGCTTGGTGTGGGAGGATAAAATAGGACATTTGCTAGGTTAAATTACCCATAAGAGGGCTTTAGGGTTTAAATATAAGCTTTGGGCCAGCTGGTTTGGAAGAGATTTGCTTGGGATAAATGGGTTTACAATTAAAGCCTTTTCCATGTTAAATTTAATTATTTTACCAGTCAATAGGTTAAAGACTGATTTGGTGGTAGGAAGAAAGACCTAATGATCTAGTGAGATGATTTGAAAATAGTATGAAACCATGGCATAAGTTTTTGAATTAAGTGTTGACCAAAATATGCCCATTTGAAGAGTTTATTGATAGGGTTGACCAGTCAAGTGGTCAAAGCATGGTGGGGTGGACTTTAGGTGATGCTTGGGTTGATATTTGAGTAGATTATAAGGGATCTCGAGTAATGGGCTAACCATAAAAGAAAAGGGATGCATATTTGAGATAGTGTGACCACACATGGTGTTTAGACTAAGTTAAATCAATAGTGATTAGACTCATGATAAGTTTGAATGCATTAAAACCTTGAAATAAAATGGAATTGGAGGATAGATGGGGGTTGATTAATTGTATGGATTGGTTTGACTGAAACCATGAGAGTTTGTCCAAGATTAATGAGTTGACATGGTCAAACTCATCAAGGATTGAGACAATAGGGGATTGAGGTTTTTCAAGGCATGCAGTTCTATGGTGTTTAGGATTTCAAGGATTTGATTAAGTTGTGTGCAATGATTTGACCTAAATGGGCAAACTCTGATAAAATTGGAGTCCAGTTGACCAAGCTCAACTGTTGACTAGGTAAAAGTGTCCAGTTAAGTCCAAATTATTAGGAAAGGTGGTCAAAAGGTTTTGATGAAGTTTAGAATGGATTTCAAGCTTGATTGAGTGTGAATGGGGTTTATGGTTGATCTAGTCAACCAATGTTAACTTTATTAACTAGCTTAAGCCAAGAAATTAGATTGGATCTAATAAGTTCAATTGAGTTGTTTGAGACCAATGGAGATGGTCTCATGCACTGGAATGATCACTTGGGTTGAAATGACCATTTAGACCCTACAGAGGCATTTTAGTCAACCATGGTTAACTTGGTCAACCTGGTTAAATAAAAATTTGGATTTATGTCCAATGCACACTTAATGATGTGTAGGAGTATTGGAAGAGTATTCAAAGTTTTATTTGACTGGGCCATGTTGTGATTTGGAGAAAATTCCAATTTTGCCCTTAAAGGACTTTTCAGACATATTGACCTCTGGTCAATTATGGGTTAACCTAGGTCAACCAAAGCATAGTTTAATACTCAATATATCATATCAAAGGTGATGTAAATGGTGGAGGGTCTTGGAAAAGGTCCTAGGATTAAATTCCACAAGGTGGCAAGTCTAATGACACAAGCTATAAATATTTGAGGGTTTTGTAGCATTTAAATTTCAACTGAGTTTTTGGGGTTATAGGTGTCAGATTGACCTCAAATTTTTAGGGTTGACTCTAGGGACATGGAAAATCAATATGCAATTAGTATATCATGAATCAAAGGTCATTTGACTAGGTTTTGAAAAGATTACAAAATAATTCAAATTGGGTTTCATGATAGGGGCCCTTAACCCTAAACTTTTATCTAAATATCTTGATTTGAATTAGACTTTTAAATTTTATTGATCAAATCTAAATTAAACAAAAAAAATCACAATCAAATGAATGATTGTTGATGATTGGATATGATTGAATCTTGATTGAAGGATGGATTCAAGGTGGTTGAATATTGAACTGAGATATGGCTGAAATCTGGATAATTGACAACTAGCTAATTCTCAACCATCAGATCAACACATAGAGGTATAGGTGGATCTTGATGACCTCATATAAAATTGAGGTTAGAAATGGATCAAGATAAATTCACTTCTTTTGCACTTTGTCGCATGACGCGGACATGTATTAGAACCTCAACAAGGATTAGTAATTTGAGAGGCCAAATCTTTTTATTCTAATGCCTCTAAGTCAAGTGACGAACCAACCTTCGTAATTCACTCAAATCTAGTGGAATATTTTCACCTTGGTGAGGCCCCATGGTTTTTCCCTCTTTAGGTTTTCCACATAAATAAGATATGGTCTTTTACCTCTCTCTCTCTCTCTCTCTCTCTCTCTCTCTCTCTCTCTCTCTCTCTCTTTTAAATTACATGTTTGTGTGTTAGAAAATCATGTATATCTAAGAAAAAAATTTACTCACTCTAGTGTCGCAAATATTATAACCCATAATGATGATAATTAATGAATCACCAAGAACCAATAGATATGAATGTGTTGAAGGAGTTATGGGTATATATATGGAATTTAGAAAAGGTATACATAACGTAATCAAAATTTCATGAATATATCATTCCTTGTCATTAAGCTCAGCATCATTCAGTCATAAAGATAGTATAATCACTCATTCTACATACTATCTGTAATTATAAGTTTTGTTATTCAGAAGAGGTTTGCAATCTCAAAATAAGAGCAAAAATATAAATTCCTTAAAAGATGAATCTATATGGTAGATATTAAAAGATAGAGCTTAAGATCACCATGTGCAAGGGAAAACCTATTGAAATTGATGAATGGGATTATTAGACTAAATTAAATCCACTCTATCATACTTATTGTTGCATCCTGGAATATTCATGGCGGTAGAGAAATATATAGTTTAACATCTTAGCATTGCACAAAGATCAAGCACGTAATCAGATAAGAGAGAGGGTACAACATTCATAAGAGACACTAAAGTTTTTATGTGGAAACCCCTAAAAAGGGGAAAAACCATAAGGTCTGGCCTAGTTTGAATGAATTCACTAGTATTTGCAGTCAATTACAAATAAGGCCCTTCATAGAGAGAAGGCTTTGGCTTGATGTCACAAATGTAAATCATATAGAGCGCATTATATAGTGGTTGTTACAATAATCATCATAGACATTTTTGTTTTGTTAGAAGGGCCATAGTTAGCATGAGATAAGGGTCCAAAAGACCGTAGTTGGTAGGAGACTGAGATAAAAAAGATTGTTGTCTGGCTATGGTGGTAGAAAAGACCATAGTAGGCAATGAAGTTTGAAAGGACCATAATCGATTAAAGACAACATTATGGAAGATTGTAATTGGCAGAATGCCGGGTTCAAAAACATCGTAGTAGTAGGGCAATACTCTAATAGAAGTTCAGGCATCAGGTGATGGTCCGATAAAATTCCAGGTATCAGGTGGTGGTCTGATAGAAGTATGGCCATCAGGTGGTGATCCCACATAAGTTTGGGCTTCATGTGGTGGTTCAGCAAAAATTTAGGCCATAGTTAGTAGTCTGATAGAAGTCTGGGCATCAGGTAGTGGTTTGACAGAACTCAAGGACTGAGGTGATGGTCCGCCAGAAGTTCAGGCCTCAGGTGGTAGTCTGATAGAAGTCTGGGTATCAGGTGATGGTCCGGTAGAAGTCGGGGCATTAAGTGGTGGTTCAATAGAAGTTTGGGCATCAGGTGGTGGTCTGATAGAAGTCTAGGTCTTAAGTGGTGGTCCGATAGAAGTTCGGGCCTTAGGTGGTGGTCCGATAAAATTCCAATCATTAAGTAGTGGTCCAATAGAAGTCTAGGCCTCAGGTGGTGATACGGTAGAAGTCCATGCCTCAAGTGGCAGTCTGGTAGAAGTTAGGGCATCAGGTGATGGCTGGGGGAGCACAGGACCTCAAGTGGTGGTTTGGCGAAGTTCAGGCCCTTAGGTGGTGGTCTTATAAATATGAGGACCTCAAGTGGTGATCTAACAATAGTGAGGGCCTCAAGTGGTGGTCCGACAAAGCAATGATGTCAGGCGGTAGTCCGATAGAGGCGAGGGACTCATGTGGTTGTCCGACAGAGCAACGACATCAGGTGGTGGTCCGACGAATGCGAGTACCTCAAGTTGTGGTCCGGTGAAGGTGAGGGCCTAAAGTGGTGGTCCGGCAGTGCAACGACGTCAGGTGGTGGTCTGGTAGAACTCCGGCGGTGGTCGATGAGGAGCTTCTTCCTTCTCTTCTTTCTCTTCTTCTCTTCTTGCTTGGAGCCTCCCTTTCAAGAGAAATGAGGGTTCTATTTATATATTTTTGGAGTGTCATGACCCATAAATAGGTGGAAGATCAAGGGTAAATGGGGTGTGGTTGGATGGATAGCCGATGTTGAATCCCTTGATCATGGATTGTTTGATAGACAATTAAATGTCCTAGTGATGTTAGATTTTGGTGATCATGGGCTCATTCGATTTGTCTCGTCCAGCCACTCAATTAGACTATAAGCATGTTATGTTTATAAACCATTTAGTAATATACATTATGGTTTGAACCTTCCAATAATTCTTTTAACCCTTAAATTGGACCCATTTGGGCTCAGATTGGGTTGGATTTGGTGTCGTTGGGTTCGTATTCTTGAGATGCTTAGTTTGAATAAAAGTTTGTTGAAATCGGAGTTCAGATGGTCCCAACATTAATTTCAGAAGTTTCCAGCTTAATTTTGTAATGAGATTCATGCCCGATTAATATAATTTCTTATGACATATCATATGCCCCCTAGTTTCGGACGTCGAGGCTTTGGAGGTCTGAAAATATGTGTCATAGTTCATGAAAAATCTTTTGGGTAATTTGAAATTTTAATGTAGTCCGATTGTGGGTGTAGAGGTCCCGAATCAATTTGAAAATGTCAAAATTGAGTCTGGAATGCTGAAAAACGATTCTAAAAACCCCAAAAATGTATGATTTGACCTTCTTGGGGCCAAAATCAGTCCCAAAAATAAATCGGGATGATTCTACCACCGTTGCCGTGCACTTTGGCCCACTCGCGGCAATGCACCCGCACGTCAGCCTGTGCTGGCCCATCGTCCAGCCCGACCAACGGCGGTTTTGTAACCGATTGCTAACCGAAGGACAAACTATTGGTGGTTTTATTATTTTTTTCTCTTACAACTTACCCAACTTATCTAACTCCTCAAAATTCCCCTTCTTTCCTATAAATACCCCCATTGGGTTTATGAAAAACTTGCACCTTCGCTTTTCCCTCCATTCTTTTAATTAAGGCCTTCCCTTGGCCCTGTACGAGTGGTATCCTTCATCCAGGTCCAAGGTCTCTCTCTGTCCAAGAAGGACCGGAGATCCCTCCTTCTCCCCCTAACGCCCTTCATCTCTTCTTTCAATTGAGGCCTTCCCTTGGCCCTGTATGGGTGGTATCCCTCATCTATGGACAAGGATGCTCTCTTTACAAGAACGTGATCCTCCTTTTTGTCACTCAAGCTGAGGAATTTCTCTAGTCTTATTCAGGTATATGGTCCCTCACTAGGTAGTAGTCTTCCCTTTTTATTTCGAGAGATCCTACGGAGGTCTGATGTTAGTCGGTGGGAGTTTGGACAAAAGTCTAACATCGAGAAAAATTTTGGTGATGATTGGAAATTTTGCTTTAGGGAGAAGCTCGATGAATGTTTGGCAAGGGGCAGTATTCTGGCGTCGAGTAGAAGTGCATCAAAAGTCTGTTGACGGGTAGTAGTCCGATGAAGGGTAGAAATTCAGCTTCGGGTAGAAGCCCAATGAAAGTCTATCGACGGACATAAGTCCGAAAACAGGAAGAAATTCAACATCAGGTATAAGCCTGACAAAATTTCGGCGATGTTTAGTAGTCCAATAATGAGTGAAATTTTTATGTCAGGTATAAGTACGACATCTGGTACATGATCGATGACAGTCCGACGATGTACAAAACTTCAATGACAAGTAAGAATTTAACATCAAGTAGAAATCTGACGAGATTCCAATGACGGGCAGAAGCCCGACATCAGGTAAAAGTATGGCATCAGGTAGAAGACTGATGAAAGTCCAATAATGGATAGAAGTCCAGTGATAATTAGAAATTCAATGTCTAATAGAAGCCTGATGAAAGTTTGGCGATGTGCTGAAGTCCATTGATAGGTGAAAATTTGGCATCGGGTAGAAGTCCGATGAGAGTCCTACAACGGGCAGAAGTCCAATGAAGGGAGGAATCTCGACATCAGGAAGAAGTCCAAAGAAAGTCCCACGATGGGCAGAAGTTTGGTGTTAGGTAGAAGCCTGATGAAAGTACGTCGACAGGCAAAAGTGCAGTGAGAGGAGGAAGCTCAGCATCAACTAAAATTTTGATGAAAGTCTGGCGATGGGCAATAGACCTTAGAATTTGCCAAAGATATATGACCCATTCGAGTTTGTATGATGTTAACTTATAATGAAGATATTGAGAGAATATCCTAAGGATGTGCAACCTATTCGAGGTTGTATGTAAGAGCCCTGCTCGATGATGTTAACCTATATGGAAGAGGTTGGAAAAATCCATCAAGGACATGTGACCTATTCGAGGTTGTATGTCAGAGCCTTTGCTCAATGACGTTAACCTGTATGGAAGAAGTCGAGAGAATCCATCAAGGATGTAGGATCTATCCAAGGTTGTATGTTAGAGCCTTGCTCGATGACGTTAACTTGTATGGAAGATGTCGAGAGAATCCACCAAGGATGTATGACAAATCTAAGATTATATGTCAGAGCCTTTTGCTCGTTGACATTAACCTGTGTGGAAGAGGTCGAATCAAATCCCACTGGGATTGATTTTCCAGTAATTGAGATATAATTAAGAATTGTGCATTTCTTGAATCAAGGATTTAAGATTTTATTGACATCCTCATATGATGTTTGACCTATTCGAGGTTGTATGCCAGAGCTTTTGCTTGATGATGTTAACTTATGTGGAAGATGTCGAGAAAATCCACCAAGGATGTAAGACCTATCCAAGGTTGTATATTAGAGCCATTGCTCGATGACGTTAACTTGTGTGAAAGAGGTTGAGAGAATCCACCAAGGATGATAGACTTATCCGAGATTTATGTTAGAGCATTTGCTCAATGGCGTTAATATGTCTGGAAGAGGTCGAGAGAATACACCAATGATATATGAAATATCTAAGGTTGTATGCCAGAGCCTTTGCTCAATGACGTTAACCTATGTGGAAGAGGTCGAATCGAATCCCCCCTAGGATCGATATTGCCTTGATTGGGAGGGGTAGAATGTCATGTGTATCTCGAATCAATGGTGAAAAATAAAACATCTTTAGACAGTTACTACCTTTTTGATGTTGAGATTAAAACCCTGCCCAAGGAGTAGAAGTCCATATATGCACTATTTCTGGTTTGAAATTTATCGAAAGCATCTTTATATTTTATAGAAGTTTCCTCATATATCATCTTGATTTTAAAAGTATTATAGTTGGAGTCAATTTTGCCCCCTAGTCTGGATCTGATTCCCATAAATCTGTTACAGTAATAGCTGATGTTAGGAAGTTGACATGAATGACCTTTTGAGGTTGGAGCAAAAATTGTCCCCCTAGTTGGGAACTACGTTCCAATAGACGGCGCCAAACTGTTGCATCCGAGAATTCACAGTGGTAGAGAAATATATAGTTTAACATCTTAGCATTGCACAAAGATCCAAAACATAATTAGATAAGAAAGAGGGTGCAACATTCATAAGAGACACTAAAGTTTTTATGTGGAAGCCCCTAAAAAGGGGAAAAATCACTTTGTCTGGCCCAGTTTGAATGAATCCACTAGTATTTGCAGTCGATTACAAATAAAGCCCTTTTTAAAGAGAGGGCATTGGCTTCATGTCACAAATGTATATCATATAGAGTGCATTATATAGTGGTTGTTACAATAATCAACATAGACATGTTTGTTTGGTTGGAAGGGCCATAGTTGGCATGAGATAGGGGTCCAAAAGACCGTTGTTGGCAGGAGATCGGGATCAGAAAGATTGTTGTCTGGCAATGGAGGTTGAAAAGACCGTAGTAGGAGATGAAGGTCGAAAGGACCATAGTCGACAGGAGATAGCGGTCCGAAAGACCGTAATTGGTATATGACCAGGGTCAAAAAGACCATAGTAGTAGGGCAATACTCCGATAGAAGTTTGAGCATCAGGTGATGGTCCGGCAGAATTCCAGGTATCAGGTGTTGGTCTGATAGACGTCTGGGCGCCATGTGGTGGTCCCGTAGAAGTCCAGGCCTTATGTGGTTGTTTAGTAGAAGACCGAGCCTTAGTTGGTGGTCTGACAGAAGTCTGGGTATCATGTAGGGGTCCGACAAAACTCTGAGTCTCAGGTGGTGGTCAGCTAGAAGTCTGGGCCTTAGGTGGTGGTCTGGCAGAAGTCTAGGTGTCAGGTGATGGTCCGGTAGAAGTCTAGGCATTAGATGGTGGTTCGACAGAAGTCCGGGCATCAGGTGGTGGTCCGACAAAAGTCTAAGTCTCAGGTGGCACTCTGCTAGAAGCCCGGGCCTCAAGTGGTGGTCCGGTAGAAGTACATGCATCAGGTAGTGGTCCGGTAGAAGTTCGGGCCTTAGTTGGTGGTTCGGTAGATGTCCGGGTCTTAGGTGGCAGTCCGGTAGAAGTCCGGGCGTTAGGTGATGGCTGGTGGAGCACATGGCCTCAAATGCTAGTCCGACGGAGTTCGGGCCCTTAGGTGATGGTCTTACAAAGGCAAGGATCTCAAGTGGTGGTTTGACAATGGTGAGGGCCTCAAATGATGGTCCGATGGAGCAACAACGTAAGGCGGTAGTCTGGCGGAGGCGACAGAATCAAGTGGTGGTCCGGCAAAGCAACGATGTCAGGCGGTGGTCCGGCGGAGGTGTGGGCCTCAAGTGGTGATCCGAAAAAGGTGAGGGCCTCAAGTGGTAGTCTGGCGGTGCAACGACGTCAGGCGGTGGTCCGGCAGAATTCTGGCGGTGGTCGATGAGCAGCTGGTGGGAAAAATTGTGTCTTACCACGCAGATTTTGTTTTCTCCTATTTTGTAATCGAATACTGCATTGAGAATAAAGTACGGTCTCGAAAGGCCGACACAATATTCTATAATAGATTCAATATCAAAATAGAGTTTTGAAAATTGATATTTCTATAATCAAACATAATTCAAAGAATAACATATCATCTCAAAAGATGAACATGAAATCCTATAGAATATGTTTAAAAATAGAATTACATTTTTTAAAAAAGTTTATTCATTCTTTTATTTAGATATGGCAAGAAAAATATTATATTATCTTAAAAGACGAACATAACATTCTTCAAGATATCCAAAAAAAAAACGAGAATGAGTTTTATAAAATTCATCATTTCTAAATTTGAATATAACAAATATAATATTATATTATCTAAAAAGATAATAATAACATTCTACAAGTCTATTCAAAATTAGAAATAAGGTTTTAAAAATATCTACGTTCCCAAAGATTCTTCCCTTGTTTTATACGAATAAAATAAGGTTTATTTTAGTCT
>NW_021525122.1:0-25334 GCF_001605985.2 Dendrobium catenatum | reverse complement strand
TCTCTCTCTCTCTCTCTCTCTCTCTCTCTCTCTCTCTCTCTCTCTCTCTCTTTTAAATTACATGTTTGTGTGTTAGAAAATCATGTATAGCTAAGACAAAAATTTAATCACTCTAGTGTTACAAATATTCTAGCCCATAATGATGATAATTAATGAAACACCAAGAACCAATAGATATGAATGAGTTCAAGGAGTTGTGGGTATATATATGGAATTTATAAAAGGTATACATAACCTAATCAAAATTTCATGAATATATCATTCCTTTTCATTAAGCTCAGCATCATTCAGTCATAAAGATAATTTACTCAACTCATTCTACATACTGTTTGTAATTATAAGTTTTGTTATTCATAAGAGGTTTGCAATCTCAAAATAAGAGAAAAATATAGATTCCTTAAAAGATGAATCTATATGGAAGATATTAAAAGATAGAGCTTAAGATCACCATGTGCAAGGAAAAACCTATTGAAATTGATGAATGGGATTATTAGATTAAATTAAATGCACTCTATCATACTTATTGTTGCATCCTGGAATATTCATGGCGGTAGAGAAATATATAGTTTAACATCTTAGCATTGCACAAAGATCAAGCATGCAATCAAATAAGAGAGAGGGTGCAACATTCATAAGAGAAACTAAAGTTTTTATGTTGAAACCCCTAAAAAGGGGGAAAACCATGAGGACTGGACCAGTTTGAATGAATTCACTAGTATTTACAGCCGATTACAAATAAGGCCCTTCATAGAGAGAAGACTTTGGCTTGATGTCACAAATGTAAATCATATAGAGCACATTATATAGTGGTTTTACAATAATCAACATAGACATATTTGCTTGCTTAGAAGGGCCATAGTCAGCATGAGACAAGGGTCCAAAAGACCGTAGTTGGTAGGAGGCTGAGATCAGAAAGACTGTTGTCTGGCTATGGAGGTAGGAAAGACCATAGTAAGTGATGAAGGTCGAAAGGACCGTAATCGATTGAAGACAGCATTCCAGAATATCATAATTTGAAGAATGCCGAGTTCAAAAAGACCATAGTAGTAGGGCAATACTCCGATAGAAGTTTGGGCATCAGGCGATGGTCTGATAAAAGTCTAGGTATCAGGGGGTGGTCTGACAAAAGTATGTCCATCAGGTGGTGGTCCCATAGAAGTTTGGGCCTCATGTGGTGGTTCGGTAGAAGTTCGGGCCTTAGTTGGTGGTCCGATAGATGTTTGGGAATCAGGTAGTTATTTGACAGAACTCCAGGACAAAGGTGATGGCCCACCAGAAGTTTAGGCCTCAGGTGGCAGTCCGATAAAAGTCCCGGCATCAGCTGATGCTCTGGTAGAAGTCGGGGCATCAGGTGGTGGTTAATAGAAGTCCGGACATCAGGTGGTGGTCTGATAGAAGTCTGGGTCTCAAGTGGTGGTCCGATAGAAGTTCGGGCCTTAGGTGGTGGTCTGACAAAAGTCCAATCATCAAGTAGTGGTCCAATAGAAGTCTAGGCCTCAGGTGGTGGTCCGGTAGAAGTCCAGGCCTCAAGTGGAGGTCTGGTAGAAGTTCGGGCATCAGGTGATGGATGGTGGAGCACAGGGCCTCAAGTGGTGGTTCGGTGGAGTTAATACCCTTAGGTGGTGGTCTTACAAATGTGAGAACCTCAAGTGGTGGTCTAACAATGGTGAGGACCTCAAGTGGTGGTCCGACAGAGCAATGAAGTCAGGAAGTAGTCCGGTAGAGGCGAGGGACTCAAGTGGTTGTCCGGCAGAGCAACGACATCAGGCGGTGGTCCGACGGAGGCGAGGACCTCAAGTGGTGGCCCTGCTAAGGTGAGGGCCTAAAGTGGTGGTCCGGCGGTGCAACAACATCAGGAGGTGGTCCGGCAGAACTCCGACGGTGGTTGATGAGGAGCTTCTTCCTTCTCTTCTTTCTCATCTTCTCTTCTTGCTTGGAGCCTCCTTTTCAAGAGAAATGAGGGGTCTATTTATATATTTTTGGAGTGGCATGACCCATAAATAGGTAAAAGATCAAGGATAAATGGGGAGTGGTTGGATGGATAGCCGATGTTGAATCCCTTGATCATGGACTGTTTGATGGACATTCAAATGTCTTAGTGATATTAGATTTTGGTTATCTTGGGCTCATTCAATTTGTCTCGTTAAGCCACTCAATTTGACTATAAGCATGTTATGTTTAGAAACCATTTAGTAATACAAATTGTGGTTTGAACCTTCCAATAATGCTTCTAACCCTTAAATTGGACCCGTTTGGGCTCAGATTGGGTTCGATTTGGTGTCGTTAGGTTTGTATTCTTGAGATGCTTAGTTTGACTATAAGTTTGTTGAAATCAGAGTTTGAATGGTCCCAATTTTAATTTTAGAAGTTTCCAGCTTGATTTTGCATTGAGATTCATGCCCGATTAATATAATTTCTTATGACATATCATATGCCCCTTAGTTTTGGACGTCAAAGCTTTAGAAGTCCGAAAATATGTGTCATAGTCCATGAAAAATCTTTTGGGTAATTTGAAATTTGAATGTAGTGCGATTGTAGGTGTAGAGGTCCTGAATCACTTTGAAAATGTCAAAATTGAGTATAGAATGTTGAAAAACGATTTTAAAAACCCTAAAAATGTCTAATTTGACCTTCTTGGGGCAAAATTCAGTCCCTAAAATAAGTCGAGATGATTCTTCCACCACCGCTATTTTGCCTCCGCACACTTTGTCCCAAACGCAACAATATACCCGCTCGTCAGCCCGTGCTGGCCCATCGGCAGGCCCGACCAACCGCCGTTTGGTAACCGCCTGCTAACTGAAGGACAAATTGTCGGTGGTTTTATTATATTTTTCTCTTACAACTTCCCCAACTTCTCTAACTCCTCCAAATTCCCCTTCTTTCCTATAAATACCCCCCTTAGGGTTATGAAAAACATGCACCTTCGCTTCTCCCTCCATTCTTTCAATTAAGGCCTTCCCTTGGCCCTGTACGGGTGGTATCCTTCATCCAGGTCCAAGGTCCCTCTCTGTGCATGAAGAACCGGAGATCCCTCCTTCTCCCCCTAACACCCTTCATCTCTTCTTTCAATTGAGGCCTTCCCTTAGCCTTGTACGAGTGATATCCCTCGTCCATGGACAAGGATGCTCTCTTTACAAGAATGTGATCCTCCTTCTTTTCGTCACTCAAGCTGAGGCATTGTCCTAGTCTTATTCAAGTCTATGGTCCCTCACTAAGTAGTAGTCTTCATCTTTTTCTTTGAGAGATCCTACGGAGGTCTGATGTTAGTAGATGGGAGTTTGGACGAAAGTCTAACATCGGGAAAAATTTCGATGACGATTGGAAATTTTTCTTTAGGGAGAAGCTCGATGAATGTTTGGAAAGGGGTAGTATTCTAGCATCGAGTAGAAGTGCATCAAAAGTCTGTTGACGGGTAGTAGTCTGATGAAGGGCAGGAATTCAGCTTCAGGTAGAATCCCAATGAAAGTCTATCGACGGACATAAGTCCGACAACAGGAAGAAATTCAACATCAGGGAGAAGCCCGATAAAATTTTGGTGATGGGTAGTAGTCCAATAATGAGTGAAATTTTTATGTCATGTATAAGTACAACATCGGGTAGATGATCGATGACAGTTCGATGATGTACAAAAGTTCGACAACAAGTAAGAATTTAACATCAAGTAGAAATCTGATAAGATTCCAATGACAGGCAGAAGTCTGACATCGGGTAAAAGTATGGCATCAGGTAGAAGGCTGATGAAATTATGATAAAGGATAGAAGTCCAGCGACGATTAGAAATTCAAAGTCTGGTAGAAGCCCGATGAAAGTTTGGCGATGTGCTGAAGTCCATTGATAGGTGAAAATTTAGTGTCGGGTAGAAGTCTGATGAGAGTCCTACGATGGGCAAAAATCCAATGATGGAAGGAAGCTCGATTTCAGGAAGAAATCCAAAGTAAGTCCCACGATGGGAAGAAGTTAGCTGTTAGGTAGAGCCTGATGAAAGTCCGTCGACAGGCAAAGGTGCACTAACAGGAGGAAGCTCAGCATTAGATAAAATTTTGATGAAAGTCTGGCGATGGGCAATAGACCTTAGAATTCGACAAAGATATATGACCCATTCGATTTTGTATGATGTTAACTTATAATGAAGAGATTGAGAGAATCCACTAAGGATGTGCAACCTATCTGAGGTTGTATGTAAGAGCCCTGCTCGATGACGTTAACCTATATAGAAGAGGTTGGGAAAATCCATCAAGGACATATGGCCTATTCGAGGTTTTATGTCAGAGCCTTTGCTCAATAAAGCTAACCTGTATGGAAGAGGTCGAGGAAATCCATCAAGGATGTAGGATCTATCCGAGGTTGTAGGTCAGAGCCTTGCTCGATGACATTAACTTAAATGGAAGAAGTTGAGAGAATCCACTAAGGAAGTTTTTGACCTATCTGAGATTATATGTCAGAGCCTTTTGCTCAATGACATTAACCTGTGTGGAAGAGGTCGAATTGAATACCACTAGGATTGATTTTCCAGTGATTGAGATATAATTATAAATTGTGTATTTCTTGAATCAAGGATCTAAGATTTTATTAACATCCTCATAGGATGTTTTACCTATCCGAGGTTGTATTCAAAAGCCTTTACTTGATGACGTTAACCTATGTGAAAGAGGTCGAGAAAATCCAACATGGATATAAGACCAATCCAAGGTTGTATGTTAGAATCGTTGCTCGATGACATTAACCTGTGTGAAACAGGTCGAGAGAATCCACCAATGACGTAAGACCTATCCGAGATTTTATGTTAGAGCATTTGCTCGATGACGTTAACATGCGTGGAAGAGGTTGAGAGAATCCATCAATGATGTAAAAAATATCTAAGGTTGTATGCCAGAGCCTTGCTGGATGACGTTAACCTATGTGGAAGAGGTCGAATCGAATACCCCTGAGATCGATATTGCCTTTATTGGGAGGGGGAGAATTCCACGTGTATCTCAAATCAACGGTGAAAAATAAAACATCTTTAGACAGTTACTGTCTTTTTGATGTCAAGATTAAAACCCTGCCGAAGGAGTAGAAGTCTATATAGGCACTATTTGTGGTTTGAAATTAATGGAAACATCTTTCTATTTTTTGGAAGTTTCCTGATATATCATCTTGGTTTTAAAGGTATTATAGTTGGAGTCAAGTTTGCCCCTTAGTCTGGATCTGATTCTCATAAATCTGATGTAGTAATTGCTGATGTCAGGAAGTTGACATGAATGACCTTTTGAGGTTGGAGTAAAAATTGTCCCCCTGGTTGGGAACTACGTTCCCATAGACGGCGCCAAACTGTTGCATCCGAGAATTCATAGCTGTAGAGAAATATATAGTTTAACATATTTGCATTGCACGAAGATCCAACACACAATTAGGTAAGAAAGAGGGTGCAGTATTCAAAAGAGACACTAAAGTTTTTATGTGCAAACCTCTAAAATGGGGGAAAAACCATTTGGTCTGGCCCAGTTTGAATGAATCCACTAGTATTTGCAGTCGATTACAAATGAGGCCCTTTTTAGAGAGAAGGCATTGGCTTCATGTCACAAATGTATATCATATAGAGTGCATTATATAGTGGTTGTTACAATAATCAACATAGACATGTTTGTTTGGTTGGAAGGGTCATAGTCGACAAGAGACGGGGCTCCAAAAGACCGTTGTTGGCAGGAGACCAGGATCAGTAAGATTATTGTCTGGCAATGGAGGTCGAAAAGATCGTAGTAGGAGATGAAGGTCGAAAGGACCATAGTCAACAGGAGACAGCGGTCTGAAAGACCATAATTGGTAGAAGACCGGGGTCAAAAAGACCTTAGTAGTAGGACAATACTCCGATAGAAGTTCAAGCATCAGGCGATGGTCCGGCAGAAGTCCAGGTATCGGGTGGTGGTCCGATAGAAGTTCGAGCGCCATGTGGTAGTCCCGTAGAAGTCTAGGCCTCATGTGATGGTTCGACAGAAGTCCAGGCCTTAGTTGGTGGTCTAACAAAAGTCTTGGTGTCATGTAGGGGTCCAAAAAAACTTCGAGTCTCAGGTGGTGGTCCGTTAGAAGTCTGGGCCTTAGGTGGCGGTCCGGCAGAAGTCTGGGTGTCAGGTGATGGTCAGGTAGAAGTCCGGGCATTAGGTGGTGGTTTGACAGAAGTCCGGGCATCAGGTGGTGGTCCGACAAAAGTTTGGGTCTCAAGTGGCACTCTGCTAGAAGTCCGGGCCTCAAGTGGTTGTCCGGTAGAAGTCTGTGCATCAGGTAGTGGTCTGGCAGAAGTCCGGGCCTCAGGTGGAATGGCCTAAAATTTCTAGTCCGACGGAGTTCAGGCCCTTAGGTGATGGTCTTACAAAGGCAAGGATCTCAAGTGGTGGTTTGATGATGCTGAGGGCATCAAATGATGGTCCGACGGAGCAACAAAGTCAAGCTGTAGTCCAGTGGAGGTGACAGACTCAAGTGGTTGTCCGGCAAATCAACGACGTCAAGCGGAGGTGTGGACATCAAGTGGTGGTCCAAAAAGGTGAGCGCCTCAAGTGGTGGTCCAAAAAGGTGCAATGACGTCAGGCGGTGGTCCCGCGGAACTCCGGCGGTGGTCGATGAGGAGCTTCTTCCCTCTCTTCTTTCTCATCTTCTCTTCTTGTTTGGAGCCTCCCTTTCAAGAGCAATGAGGGGTCTATTTATAGATTTATGGAGTGACATGACCCGTAAATAGGTGAAAGATCAAGGGATGGGGAGTGGTTGGATGGACGGCCAATGTTGAATCCCTTGATCATGGACCGTTTGATGGACATTTGAATGTCTTAGTGATGTCGAATTTTGGTGATCTTTGGCTCGTTGGATTCGCCTCGTCGAGTCGCTCAATTTGACTATAAGCACGTTATGTTTATAAACCATTTAGTAATCCAAATTGTGGTTCGAACCTTCAAACAACGCTTCTAACCCTTGATTTGGACCCGTTTGGGCTCGGATTGGGTTGGATTTGGTGTCGTTGGGTTTGTAGTCTCGAGATGGTCAGTTCGATTATAAGTTTGCTGAAATCGGAGTTCGGATGGTCCCAATATTAATTTCGGAAGTTTCTAGCTTGATATTGCATTGAGATTCGCGCCCGATCAGTATAATTTTTTATGAAATATCACTTATAATCCTATTTATGCTTGGCCAATAACTATTAAGTAATGCAAATAAGATTATGCTATAAGAATTAACAATGCGTATTATAAAATATTTACGTCTTATTATCTGATTCTTAATTTTCTAGTACCCTTACAACTCTTGATGGGTTCCAAGTTGATGATGAGATCTCAGTGGAAGAATTTCCCAAGGCAAAATTCATAATGAGTTCTCTTGATAAGTTCATTCATAGCGGGTGAATAGGTAGCTTGATGAATTTTGTTACTGATTTATCGTTCTTTTACGTCTTTAGCTTTTGGGTGATTTCAACCCAGGGTAAAATGATTGCCAATTTAAAAAAAATATCTTGTTGACAAATGCTTTCAATTGAAATTAATGATCATAGGTGTGCACCTCTCATGTCCATAAATTGATATAAGTGTCAATGTCTTATTCTATTCTACAATGTCTCAAGCCCTCATTGAAATTTTACATTTATCCCAAAATAATATTTTTTTTCCTTACCATCTCGGAGGGAAATTATTAGTTGATGACGGCAGTCCAGCAAAAAATTATCTCATGCAAATATATTTTTTTTGGCGCAACTTTACAATTGACAAACGTAACTAATAATTTTGCTCCTCTAAATCATAATTATGTTCCGTTCATCGCTCAAACATTAATTATTCTGGTTTGTCATGCCCTATAGATCCGCACAAATCACTGTGAACTCACGTGAACACTAAGCGTGCCTGTACAAGCACCACACAGTCATTCACCTACAACCTCACCCAAAGCCACGTCGTTCCCTACTTGAACAACTTTTTTAGATACTCTCTGGCGTCGTCTCCACCTCGCGGCGACGTCGTCTTCATGAACAGATCGCTCACCATTCTAACGATTTCAGCAGCACTTAGAGCACATAATGAAGTCTTCATTATCATGCTTCATCAACATGTAACTCCGTCGTCCATAACTTATCATAAATTAAGCTCCTCCTCCGTCTTCCGAACCTATTTTCTCACCTTGCAGCCTCTCAATGTCCTCCTCCACAGTCCATCAGTCTCCCAAAGCTTCGAACATCAATCCATTTGTACCATTCCAGATTAGAATCGTAGCTAGCCTGCCACAATATTGCAGCGTGTTTTTCCTAGCTACCCACACTTGAAGGTTCTGATCAACAAACTTCGGTTCTTTTCTTGCCTTTGTGATGGTGTAATAATTCGGCATCAATAATAGATACTCTAAGATCATCTGTGGAATTTGATCAAAGACAAATCATCACCTTGACATAAAACTATGGTATTTCTTAATCTTTTGTCAAAGCTCCCTTAATTTTTTTAGTAGTTTTTATGATACTAATGCATCAAAGAATGTTGACGTATATTTGCCACCTGTAGGTTAAAAACGAAAAAAAAAAATATAAATTCACCCAACGAGCCACATAATTAAAGAATTAATAGCAAAGTCGACATTGTTAGTTTTGATATATCATCAAAAAATTATTTTGATCTGGCACGAATCTCAAGGTAAGATCAAGATAGAAAATTCAAAATTAAATCTTAAGGACCATCTGAAATCTGATTTCTGCAAACTTACAGTCAAACTGAACGTCTCCAAAATACGAACCTATCAACATCAAATTCGACTCAATCCAAGCAAAAAATGAGACCAAATCAAAGACCCGAAGCACATTTGAAACGTTCAAACCATAATTTGAATGACCAAACGGTTTCCAAACATGACATGCTTATAGTCGAATCGATGGGCTCGATGAGAAAAATCCAATGAGCCTATGATATTCGAATTATGATATCATTAAGACATTCAAATATCATGCAAATAGTCCATGATCAAGGTAATCAACATCGATTGTCCATTCAAACCACTTCCAAAGTACACTTGATTTTCCTCTTATTTATTGGTCATGCACTCTCAGAAAACTTTAAATAAACCCCATACATTCATCAAGAAAAATGGAGAAGGAAGCAAAGAGGGAAATAGGAGAGGAGAGGAAGAGGAATCAGAGATTCCTCTTGCCACCAAGCTCCTCCTCGACTACCTCCCGTTGTCGGACTATCATTGGACTTTTACCCGATGTCTGAATTTGGTCTGTTGCCAAATTTGTGCCCGTCGCTAAACTTTCCATCAAATTTCTACCCGACACCTGACTTCTATCAATCACCGGAATTCGTCCCAGCATCGGACTTCTGTCCGTCACTGGACTTTCATCGAACTTCTACCGACACCGTATTTTTGCCCGTCAATAAACTTTTTCCCATCACTAAACTTTTGTTGTACTTCTACCCAACGCCGGACTTCCTTCCATGGCTAGAATTCTACCCATCGTTAGACTCTCTTCGGACTTCTACCTGATACCGGACTTCAATCCATCATTGGGCATACGACCATCGCCCGACTTTCGTCCATAGTCGGACCTATGCCCCTCAACAGACTTACGCTTTTGGTTAGACTTTTTCCTATCATTGGACTTCTACTCGAAGCCAGACTTTCTCCAGTCACTAGAATTCTGCTAGTCACTTGACTTTTGTCGGACTTATACTTGACGCTAGCCATCCATCCATCATCAAACTTTTTCCCATCTTTAGACTTTCATCAGACTTCAATCCGATATCAGACTTTTATCCATCATTGGACATCTGCCTCTCCACCGACTAGCGTTGGACATCCTCCCAGCTACGAATTGATGCAAAACTTATGTTGATGAATCAATTGACGTTGGAATTCCACTTAAACGCTAACTATAATCCTTCTAACCTCCGTCACAAGAAAATGGTCTTTCTGACCTCCGTCGTCATAAAACAGCCTTTATGCCCACAATTACCTACCTACTATGATCCTTTAGACCTCTGTCTCTTGATAATGGTCTTTTTGACTTATCAAATTTTGATTATGGTTCTTCAGACCTTTATGGCCTAACTAAGGTCTTTTTGATCTCCACCGCTCACATATTACGATCCTTCTTACCACCGTTCCTTGAATTTGGTATTTTCGATATCCGTCGCTAGTTAACTATGGTCCTGTCGACCAAATCAACAAATAAATTCTTATTCCTCCAATTTCCATCACATAACACACTATGTATGATGTATATTTTCTACATTAAATAAAGGCCTTCCTCCCAAGGAAGGCCTCTTTTGTAATCAACTACAAATACTAGTAAAATCATTCAAACTACCATTAGGGTTTTCCCCTTTTTCTTGGGTTTCACGTAAAAATTGTAGTTTCTTTTATAAATACATCACCATTTTTCTTTTATCTAATTATGTACTAGATCTTTGTACAAAGCTAAGACTTTAAACTTTATATTTCTCTACCGTCATAATTATTTCAGGACACAATAATTTGGTATCATCATTGGGAAAGTTGTTCCTGACTAGGGAGGATTTTCGCTCCAATCTCAAAAGATCATTCATGTCAAATTCCTTGCATCATCTATTACTGTGTCAAATTCATAGTAGTTAAATATGGATTAGGGGGCAACCTTAACAACAACCGTGGTGAAAAAGATTCTTCTAACTCTCCTAATATCTAAGAAGATGTCTTTATATCATAAAACTTCTAGCAAATGAAATGATGCTTCCAATAAAATGCAAGTTTTATATAATCCTCAATTTTCTATGCATACTAATAAAGAAGCTCCCGGTTTCTAGAGAGAGAATCTCCCTGTTTCTAGAGAGCGAAAAACTTATTTTTTGAAATTCTATTTTCTTGCAAATCGTCCGCTCCTCCGATGACGGTGGAGGGCCATCGGCCTCCATCATCCGGCAACGGAGATAATCGACTTTCATCATCATCCACTATTAGAATCCTTCCTCGTCTTAATCCATGTTTGTTTCCTCCAGATTTCAGTGACGCAAACCTGGTGTTTGATCATGAGGCTAAGTCAAGGTTAAAAACTTGATTACCCTTGATGATTAATGAGGGTGGGTTACTTCCTCCTAAAAAGAAATTGGGTTGCATCGGTAAGGGAAAGAAGATTCTAATGGATGTTTCTGATAAATTTTAAATACCTTACAGCCTTCAAAAAGATTCCAAAGTTGATCTCTTATCATTCAGTGGTGCGATTACAGATTCTGAGTCAAAAGATAAATGGATGATTTTGAATGTTATAAGTGCTTATAAGTTTTCTGGTAGAATGGGAATCATGGATTCTTGTGTTGGGATTTCAAATTCTTCTCAAAAGGCGAAAGCATCAGCTGGTGAGAAGGTCACTGTTCAACATGTTAATGAGGATTTGGAGAAGGGTTGTGACTGTATTTCAGCTGATTTGGGTAACTGCTTAGCCATTGAGAATTTGGATACTATTCTTCCTCCCCAATTGAGCAAGTTTGCTGGCAATGTTCGGAACAGGAAGGAAAAACTTAAACCAATTGATTTTAATTATGGTGAAAGTTTTTCTAAAAATGGCATGGTAAAGCTTCACCTCCAAAGTGATGTGGAAAATACTAATAAATTACACAAATCATTGGTGGCTATGGTTTTCGGAGATAATGTTCCATATCATGTAACTGGTATTTAATTAAGGAGGCAATGTAATCAGTTTGGAAGGTTCCATATGATCTTGCTTGGCATGGGATGGGTATTATGTGCTTTTGAAGACCCAAATGCTATGGAATCAGATCTATCTAGAGGTCCTTGGTATGTGAATGCGAATATCATAGGAATGGAAAAATAGTCTCCTTCATTTCAGCCTTCATCTTTAAGAGGACTAACACCTCCGATATGGATTAGGCTTCCTAATCTTCCTTTGCAAAGTTGGGATAAAATTAAAGTCTACAAGATTGCTTCTAAGGTCGGAACTCCATTTTTGATTGACAGAAATATGTTCCAATGGGGAAGGGAGGAATTTGCCATAATCTGTGTAAGGATCAAGCTTGAAGATAAATTGCCTTTGGGTGTTTGGTTGGAAGGTGTCTCTGGCAAATTTCATCAAAAAAATGAATATGAAAGAATGCCAAATATTTGCTTTAAATGTGGTAGGATTGGATATTTGGAGAAAAGTTGTTCTAATGTTAGCTTGGGGTCCATTTTGAATTCTAAGGTAATAAAAAACTCAATTGAAGGTAAGGTTGTTTCAAAAAATGATAGCACAAATGTTGAATTGGTGGAGGAAGAAGTTAGCAAGGTTAACAAGGAAGGCTATGGTTTGTGGATTCATGTGGATTATGAGAAGAAAAAATTCAGAAATTATAAATTCAAGAACACCTGGATTCATCTATTGATGAAATAAGGCAACAAGAAAGAGGAAGCTGCTTCTATGAAGAGTCAAGCCATGGAGGATGACGTGATTGCTATTAAAAATAAAAATGGGGATGTCAATGTTGAATCTCGGGTTGAAGAGATGCAGCTTGAGGTAATTTCTTATCCTACTTGTAATAATGAAATATCAATGATAAAGAAAATCATGGTTAGTGGAGGAAAGAATGTTTTAATTTTTGTGTGTATTCTAAGTAATGTCAATCAATTTGATGTTTTAAATCATTTGGCTGAGGAAGGGGAGATTGTGAGCCTGGAGATTGAAGTTTTGATGTCTCCTAAAGCTTCAGTTTCTATAACTAAATGTGGTGTTGATGTATTGGAGACAGATTTAGAGGTAAATACAGTTATGATGAAAATTTGTGGAGATGGTTCTTGTAAAGTGAAGAAAAAAGGATCAAAGCAACTCAAAGGCTTGGGACCCATTAAATCGGTGCCAAGAAGTAGAAGATTGGAAGGAGAGGTGAAGGAGAAGTTGGGGAATCTCTCCCCTCTTTTTTAATGATGTCTTCCATCAGATTTTGGAATTGTTGAGGAGCTAGGAAAAGCAAAGCTTCTCTACATGTGAAGGAGTTTATAAGGGATCATGGGGTGTTCTTTCTTGGTTTGGTTGAAACCAAATTATCTTTGTTTGACTAAAAGGATATTAATATATTGATAGGTGATGACTGGGATTTTTTTCATGTACCTTCTGAAGGATTATCGGGAGGTATTATGGTGTTATGGAAATACAACATGGCTTCGTTCAACATCCTAGAATCTTCTTCCCAATTTGTTGTAGGTGAGCTAGATGTCATTAACAAGGGTTTATGGAGAATTGCTATGGTATATGGGAGCAAGGATGTTTATAAAATGATTTCCTTATGGGAGAGATTGGAATATCATTTGTCAAAAGATACACTTATGGTGGTGGGTGGTGATTTCAATTGCTTGTTATCTAAGGAGGAAAAAAAGGGAGGGAAAAGATTTGTTTTTATACTTGGTCTGAAAGAAATGAAAACCTGTATATCTTGTAATGATTTACATGAGGTTGCATGTGTTAGGCCCAAGTATACTTAGAGCAATAACAAAAAAGGTGCTCAAAGGATTCTTGAGAAGTTAGATAGATGATTTCTAAATTCAGCTGCTTTGAACTCTTCTTATCATTTGATGGTAAGGCATTTGGCTAGACTTGCTTCATATCATTGTCCAATTTTGTTAAATTTATTGGAATTTAAACCATCATATAAAATGATTATCATGTTCGAAAATGTATGGACATCTATTCCAGCTTCTATGGAAGTGGTTATAGAATCATGGAGGAAACAAACTAATGGTAATCCCTCTCAAGTTCTGAATCAAAAAATGAAAAGGTCCTTAAAAGCTTTTTATTATTGGAGTAAATATAAATTTAAGGCATTAAATCAATCAAAAGAGGTATTGAAAGAAGAAATTCTAGAATTGCAAAATAAGGAGGCAAAGCTCGGGTATCTCTCAAAGGAAGATTGGTGGCTTTTGAAGTCAAAAATTGATTATTTGAGTTCATCATTGGCTCGGATCAGTACATGGTGGAGGCAGCGATCTAAGGTTAAATGGCTTGTAGAAAGTGATACTAATTCAAGGTTTTTTAAGCATTTTCTAGTACAAGAAGAAATTCAAACTTCATCTACAAAATTAAAAAAGAAAACAGGTTGACTATTGAAGATCGGCACTAAGTAGAAGAGGTATTATTCAACTACTTCAAGGTCAAATGGAAAGATATGAGCTGTTCGATGGAGGGATGGCATAAACTGTGGAAGTCTTTAGATGAAGAAGATATGAATATGCTGAGTAAAGATTTTTCTTTTGAATAAATGGAGAAGGTTATCAAGGAAGTTGGTGGGAATATTGCTCCGGGACATGATGGTATGTCTTATTCTTGTTTTAAATCATATTGGCAAATTATCAAGTATGATTAATTTATGGAATTCTATGGGTCACTTTTTTAATTATGGGAAGATGAATGAAAAATGGAAAGACACTATTATAGTTTTGATCCCAAAGGTTAAAAATCCTTTATCTCCATCTAATTTTATACCTATAAGTCTATGCAATTCAATTTATAAAATTATGGCAAAGGTGCTTTTAAATAGGTTATTGCTTGTTATTCCTAAGTTAACTTCAGAAGAGCAAGTAACTTTTTTGAAAGGGAGGTCACTCTTGGATCATGAATTTGTGGCTCAAGAAATCTTCCACAAGTTTAGCATTCTAAATCTTCTAAAGGTTTAGTCTCATTCAAGATTGATATGGAGCAAGCATATGACTGAATGGGGTGGCCTACATTGGTTAAAGCAATTGATTATTTTTGGTTTCCTATCAAGTTTGCTAATCTCATTTTGAATTTTGTTTATTGTCCTAAATTTTCTTTGTTAATCAATGGGAACTACACTAATTGAATTGAAGCTAAGAGTGGGTTTCATCAAGGTTTTCTTTTATCTCCTTTCTTGTTTATTATGTGTGCACAACTTGTTTCAAATGCTTTTCTACAAAAGGGTAATTCAATTGGGATTGGTATTTCTCCTAATGGGCCTAAAGTTTCTCATTTACTCTATGTCGATGATATAATCATTTTCTCTGAAGCAAGAATCAAAATGGTTAAGGAAATTAAAGACATTCTTATGGACTTTTGTGGATAGACAGGACAAAAGGTGAATATCAATAAATCAAGAGTTGTGTTTGGAAAATCAGTGAGGAGAAGGAAGAGAGAAGCAATATGTAGAATTATGGAATTCAAGGAAATCAAGGAATATTCATATTTGGGTATCAAAGTGGCATTAAGGAGACTGGTAAGAGCAAATTTCCAATTCATTTTAGACAAAGCCTTGAGTATGTTGAGTGTGTGGGGTGGCAAATTCATTTCCTGGGCCGGTAGAATTACTTTGGTAAAATCAGTTTTTCTCTCAAATCCAATCTTTCATTCTACTCTCTCTTTGGTTCCAAAGGGTGTTTTGAATGAAATAGATAAGTTATGTAGAAGCTTTATATGGAATAAAAATTATGGAGTTGCGGGACTACATTATGTGAGTTGGGATTTCATGTGCAGGCTGAAATAATTTGGTGGACAAGGAATTAACTCTTGTTCTAAAAAAATTGGCCCATTAAGGGCCAAATTGGCTTAGAGATATAGCCAGGAAAAGAATTCATTAATGCATAAAGTTCAGTTTCCAAAATATGGAACAATTTTCTTTGAAGAATCTTCACCTAAAGGTGGTTTAGTGGCTTGAAAATTAATATGCAATGGAGGTGATTTTCTTAACCCTATAGTCAAATGGAGAATTGTAAATGGTAAATCAATTCATGTCTTTAAAGACATTTGGTTATTGGATAAAAGCATTGATAAATGGCCTATATTTGTCAATCTAATGGTAGATAGTAATCAAACGGTTGATAAATTCATTTGCAACAGAGGTTGGAATGTAAACGAGCTTCAAAAATACTTTGGTGAAGAGCTTGTGAACCTGATTACCAGTACTCAGGTTTCAGCTAGTTGTACAGAAGATCATCTGGATTTCATCCATAAAATTTCTAGCAAGACTTTTTCTGCACTAGCAACCAAGGCATTGGAAGATGTCTATCTAAATTATTCTTCTTGGGATTGGTTTGAAAAATGAAAAACTCAATCCTAGAGTGGATACCTTTTAGTGGAGGGTACTTAACAAAGCTATTCCAACTAATCATTTTTTGTGTTATAGAAGGTTACAAGGATATGATAAATGCCCAAGAGGATGTGAGGCGGTGGAAGACATTGAACACATTATTACTGGTTCTAGCAAGTTAAACGACATTATGCAGTATTTAAATAGATGGGGCTTCTGTATTCCTATTTTCAATTCTATTGATTCATGTTGTAGATGGCTAGATACACAAAATCAATGGATGGTCAATCTCTTTTGGAATATACCAGCCAAATGATGATTGCAACAAATACTGTAAGTTATTTTGCGATTTATAAGTTTTTCATTTGTTTAAACTCAGGTATCGAGGATTTTAATCAACCGTTGAGGTTCTTTAATTGTTGGCATCCTCCTAAACCTGATTTGATAAAAGTCATTATAGATGCTTCCTTAATAAACTCCTACAAGGCTAGGATTGGTGGAGTTTTTTGAGACCATAAGGGAAGGTTCTTGTTGGCATTAGGCAATGCTTATGTTCATTGGGATATTGCTTCATTGGAGCTTCAAGTGATGCTATCGATCAAGCATGTAATGAAAGATTGGATGTATGATTACAAAAGCTTAATCATTGAAGGGGATAATAAAAATGTCATCGATTTCATTCAAAAAATGGTGGCTAAAGGAGGAAGCGAGTTGGGAGATCTTTCTTTTATTAAGGATTTTGACTTTGTTAACTTTAATTATGTTAATAGGAAAAGTCATAAGTTAGCTTATCTTTGTGCTAACTATGCTAGTTTTAGTTCTTTCATTTTGGATGATGTAGTTATGAATAAGATTCTTCATTCTTTTATCAATTTGTTAAAGGAGGAATCTGATGCCTTTACGATGTAATTTCCTTTTATAGGTTTTAATGAAGCATTTTTCTTTTCTTTCAAAAAAAAAAAAAAAAGCTAGACATTAACTTCTCAGGCAAGGTCTTAATCTTGATCTCAAAGAAGCAATAATAGTTTAAAGATATACCACACTTCTCCTTCGATTTGGAATAAACACGGCATTTACCCCCTCCAAATAAAAGCAAAATGGATTACAGGGGGATTTGATTCGACCTCTTTCACACAGGTTAAATTCATTGAGGAATACATTGACATAATCTCATATAAGTCAAACATCCTTGGAGGTTTCCAATTAAATATTAAAATTCATGATTCGAGAAATATGCAATCTTAATTATATCTAAATCACTAGATAATTAATCCTAGGGTGATTTAATCTGACCTCTTTCATATAAGTTAATGTCATCGAGCAATGTTCTAACATACAATATCAAATATGTCATACATCCTTGGTAGATTTTCTTGATCTCTTTCACATAGATTAACATCATCTAATAATGCTCTGACAATTAACCTCGAATAGGTCATACATTATTGGTGGATTATTTTGACCTTTTTCATATAGGTTAATGTAATCGAACAATGCTATGAAAACCAACCTTAGCTAAGTCATACATTCTGGGTGGATTCATTCAACCTCCTATACAAGTTAATATCATCGAACAACATTAAAATAAATAACCTTAAATATGTCTTACATATTTGGCATATTCTCTCGACCTCTTCCATTCAAGTTAATATCACCGAGCAACACTCTGAAAAATAATCTCGAATAAGTTAAATAACCCTTCTTAATTTGTCTAAACAACACCAAGTAATGCTCTGACAAATAATATAAAAAAGGCTCACCTATGAGGTAGCCTCAAAGGAAAATTAGTTGTGAACAAGGACCTCACCAGAAAAACTCCATAAGAATAAGTGATTGATAAGGTTATCACTTATTCTAAAACCTTAAAGGTATAAAAAACCTTTAAAGGTATAATTATATAAAGACTTTAGTAGGCTAAAAGCCTAAAAACTTATATGTGTGCAAAAATCTTAGCTGGTTAAAAAGCCTCTAAGAGCTTGGGGGGCAATTTATAAAAACATATATAGTAGTTACTTAAACAACTTAGTTTTTTTTGGAGGACTTCATTTCAAATTAAAAATAAGCATTGAAATCATATAAATTTATTTGCAATATCATTGGAGTCACATTATTTACATTCATTTTTGCAATAAGCTGAAATTAAAAATTACATCAGCATCATCTATACAAGTTAACATTTTGAAGTGACAAAAAAATTCAAAATGGTCTAATATCCTTAGTGGATTCAATTAACCCCTTACTTTACAACATATTTACGCATCTCTTATAACTTCTTTATCAAACTTCTGGCCGTCACCAAATTTTCGTCAAACTTCTACCCGTCGTTGGACTTCCATCGAAGGTTAGACTTTTTCCCATCCCCAGACTTCCGAAGGACTTCTTTCTAATGCTGGACTTCCCTCCATCATCAAACTTTCATCCATTCTAAGAATTTTTGCCTTCACCATACTTCTCCCAATCGTTGGACTTCTATCGATGTCAAACTTTCACTCGTCGTTGTACATCTACTCATTATCAAACTTCCATTAGACTTCTACTCAATGTTGAACTTTCGTCCCTCACCAATCTTCTACCCATCTCTAGACTTTCATCAAACTTCTAACTGATGTCAGACTTCCGTCCATTGTTGGACTTTCGCCCGACCATCTACTGTTGCTTAACTTCTATCTAGCCACCATATGATGTAGGACTTCTACCCATCCACCAACTGACACCATACTTCCACTTAAATGGTCCTTCTAACCTCCGTCGTCAAGCAACAGAATTTCTTACCATAATCTCTTACTGACTATGGTCCTTTCGTACTTCATTGACTGATAAATGTCTTTCTGACCTATCAAATGATGATTATGGTTCTTTCGACCTTCATCCACTAACAATAGTCTTTTTGACCTCTGTCACCTGTCGACTATGATACTTTTGACCATTGTCATCTGAATATGGTCTTTCTGACCTCTGTCGCCAGTTGACTATGGTCCTAATGAACAAACGAACACATCAATTCTTATTCCTCCAATTTCCACCATGTGACACACTATGTATGATGTATATTTTCTACATCAAACCATGGCCTTCCTCCCAAGGAAGGGCCTCATTTGTAATCAACTACAAATACTAGTTGATTCATTCAAACTAGGCCATGCCTCGTTGTCATTCCCCCTTTTCTATGGTTTCCATGTAAAAATTCTGGTGTCTCTTATGAATATTGCACCATCTCTCTTTTATATGACTGTGTACTGGATCTTCGTATAAAGCAATTACGTAAACTTTATATTATTCAACGGCCGTGAATATTCGAGGACGCAACAAGTTTGTATACATTTAACATCACGTCCAAAGGTATATTTACCAAGATATTTATTTGAGTTATAATCTGCCTATATATATTATTTGACTTATTGTAATATGCAGGTTATCTTTGTTGAGATTCTAGATTAACTGAATATTATTATTAAACTCTTTGTTCCTCATAATCTTCATAAGCTCAATAATCTAAAATTTGATACAATGCTTTGTTGATTAGCAATCTCTCAAATCTAAGACATCAATTTTTGGCCTCATCATTTGTGTCTTACGATCAACATTATTTCAATCCCCTATGATTTAACATCACGTCCAAAGGTAAACCATTTTGCTAATTTAAAATACTAAAAAAAACATATATGTACAATATAACACATATAAATCATGAACCAAAAAACATTTAATATAATAAAAAGTTTACATAGTGCAATACCATCTATTACATTCATCAAAAAACTAGGCAAAATATATTAAGGAATGAGCTCCCTAGTTATAATGATGATAATTATGATGGGCGATGCTGAGTATTAGTCTTTTGCAGTGTTGAAGATGGGCATAAAATTGATTCATTATCCACCAAGCTTGTATTTAAATATGTTTTATATGAATAGCCTTTTTGTTCTTTTTGTTCCTCCATACAATCATTACAATTAAATTATTTCATTCATTCTAGTTCATATAACCTTGTTAGTTGCACAACAATATATCGATTCACTAATTTAAGCTTTACTGATCATCAAACTATCATTGAATATGAACCATCACTAATGCCATCTATTATGAGATGACAGATCCCCACCCTTTTATGCTACTGCTTGCCCGTCAGATCATCTTGCCAACCCCGCAAAAATGTTTTTAAAGATGATTTTTTTTTTTCTATTTATATCATAAAAAAAGAATATTTTATTTAAAATAACTAATATATTTAAAGTTAAAAATAATTAATATATTTACTATAATTTTTTTAAAATATTTAAAAGCTGAGTTTATATTTAATTAAATTACAAACTTAATCAAATTTAAAATAATAAAATTAATTTATAAAAGCTGAGCAAGTTTAATTTAATTTATATTTTATTTACAATAATTACTATATTTATGAGTTGAATTTTTGTCAATGATCAAGATAATTATTAATATTTAATTTAATTTAAAAATAAATATAAGAAATTTTAAATTATCTTAGTTTAGCAAATTTAATTTAATTGAATGAATTTAAAAATGAATATTTTAAATATTTCTATATGTAGTTTTCTAGAAAATTTAATATTCCGTCGGAAATCCGTTAGAAATTCGATGGAAAATATGTCAAAAATTTTGACAGATTTGTTTCTGCTAGAAAATATGTCGAAAATCAACATTTTTCTTATAGTGAGATTATTGCTTTCATTGAAATTAATAATGTGGTTCACTCCGTCATGGATGATCTTGAATCCCTTAAGTAATATTTTTTTGAACAAAGTGATCAATTTGAAGAGAACATTAATACTAAGTAAGTGTGGTAGTGATGAGGATGCTTAGTGGATGAGTGGCTTTACCTTAGAGATAGGATTCGAAATGAGATATACGTAAAAAGATGGATAGCTCCAGTAGAAGATAAGATTAGAGAGAGAAACCTACTATTTATTGTCACATAAAACCAGCGCGCTTCCGGATGACCCGTTTAGGAGCAGTAGAAGGTATTAGATTGTGAACTTATGTTTAAGAAATGTAAGAGGCGACTATAAAAGATTATTTAGAAAATATTATGAATGACCTTTCTTTATTAGATTTAAACGAGAATTTGACTTTTAATAGGACACAATGGAGGAAAAGAATTCATGTAGCCGACCCCACGTAGTGGGATAAAGGCTTGATGTTGTTGTTGTAAGTGATCAATCACGGAACACAAAATGGCAAATAGATGTCCTTCAATACTAAAATTACATATATGTTATATTAATTTTAACATATTATAAATATTTTTTATATATATTAAGGGCTCAAAAGATCCCTTCATTTCCTTCTTTAGATAGTTCATTAGAGCCTAAAGAAGTATTGAAGCCCTAAGTCTATGTAAAGAGTATTAGGCTTGTATTGCGAAGGAACCTAATGAATAATATATATAAATGTTTGATGAAACCATTGTAGTTTCTTTGAGGGATTAATAGAGAAGTTATGATATTAGAAGGATATTTTGCGGCACAAATATTTAAGATATTGCAATTAAAGAACTAGTCGGTTAGTTTGGGTATTTTAAATAAAAAACATATTAATATTAATAAGATGGATAAATAAATTTAATGCGGAATAATTAAAATAAAATATATAAAAGGATAAAATGACTTGGCAACCAAAATCTGTAGGGAAAAGATAAAAAAATTCTTAAAAATTTATTTAACACCTTTTTGGAACAATTCTTAGTAATAAATGAAAATGAATATTAATAAAATTATTTTCGAATAGTTCCAATAATGCAAACTATGTTTTTTTTTTTTTTAAAAAAAGAGGGGATGGTGATGCAAATGAGATGAAGATGAAAATAAGTTCGACTTAATAAAAAGCCTAGTCAAGATTTTGTAGAGAGAGAGAGAGAGAGAGAGAGAGAGAGAGAGAGAAATTTCATGAAATGCTATTGGAGCTCGAGCATCTGGGCATGTGAGAAGGGATTGAAGAATAATAATTAACAGCTAGCTTAGTTTGCCTAACGACCTAACTAACACTATGTCAGATTGACATCCTATAAACTCTGGCAGCGCATTAAACAATCCTCGAAAGCCAAGAGTTATTTCAACAGATGCATGCATACAAAATGCCTCGTTTACTCGATCCATTCCCTCGTGATGTATGCATTAATCAATGCTTATAAACAAATGCAGTGTTCAGAACTTCCACAAACACATTCATAATTCCCTTAATTATATTAATTCTTCCAACAACTAAAAATGACAAATTGTTTTGATTGCTTTCGTTGATTACTAGATTGATGATTCAGTGCGATACTTTTAAAAAAAAAACCAACATTGTAATTTATAAATTTTTGTTGTCATATAATCATAAATTTTCATTTGGTTTGCACTACAGGAAATTAAGTCATTACCGGCGCCTTGGACCGGCGATTATGTAGATTTCCGACGGTTTTAAAAAAAATCGGTGGCGTTTCGGCGGTTCCTAGACCGCCGGTAAAAAGGGCGTCTAAAACCCTTAACGGCGGTTCATTTCCAGCAGTTTTTTTCACCGACGGTTTACCGTCGGCCTGACCGCCAGTTATGGCCGACGGTTTAACCGTCGGTGTTTTACTGGCGGCTGTCCGGCCGTTACACTGACGGTAAAAATGCCGTCGGTTACCACTGGTAAGCCGTCGGTATAGTTTACCAGCGGCGTACCGGCGGTTAGAACCAGAGGAATTGCCGGCGGTATGACCGCCGGCTTGTCGCCGGAGACCGTCGGTAGACCGCCGGAAAATACTCGCGTTTATATTTAATTACTGGCCACGTCAATCAGCCGTCTAGTATCGTAGTTTCCGGCGGCTAAACCGTCATTTGACCGCTGGAAACCTGTAGCTGTTGAGTCTAGTAATTAGGTTGTTAAGTCGAAGTTAATGTTCCAAGGCTACCAAGAGGGGGGTGAATTGGTAGTTTTAAAAATTTTAATCCCTCTTTGAATTTAAGTTGAACCGAAATGAAAAATTTTCTTTTAAGTTTTTCTAGAAAATGTTTTTCAACCACAGAGTTTTTAAAATTAAAAATAAAATGCGGAAACGTAAAAACTGTAAAGTAAATGACGCCAGATTTATAGTGGTTCAGTCTAAAACCAGACCTACATCCACTCCCCAGAGGCACCCTCTGAGTATTGCACTAATACCAATAGTTATCTGATAGCCCTCTTATACATCAATTGAAAAGAAGGAATGATTTTTGTATCACCTAACATATAGTGGATTTTTAATTGGATCAGATCTTGTGATTTTTTTCCATTTTCGGGTTTTTTCACTTAAAAAATGTTTTGGCTTTGTACTTTTATTTGTGCCCGTTAAATTTTATTTTTATAATCATTTCCACTTTGTCAGGGATGAAGAAACCTACCACAAGTAGAAAGAGTCAACAATCACTCTTTCTCAAATGTTAAATCAACCCTCCGTTTACTTTGAGGTGATGAACTTCTTTGCCTCCACTACTCTTAAATTTCTCCTTACCCTGGCTTTTCCCAACAAATATGAACTTATATGTGAATTCTTAGCCAACCTTAGGATAAATATAGAAATCTCTACCATGATTTCTTTTGTTTGCTGTAAAAATGCATAAATCACCAAAGCTAATTTAGAAGAACATATTGAGCTTTCTACCGAAGAACCTTTTCCCCAATCCATGATCTCAAATAATTTTGACTAGACATTTCTCAATCTGCTACTTAGGAAAGTGCCTTCAAACAAACACCAACCCCTAGTCCAAACTTTAACTCAGAATGCCCGTATCATCCACTACATCCTTAAAACATCAATTATGCCAAAAGCAAGGGATCGAGTTAACATAACCCACTTCTGTCTATTGTCACTTACTTAATTATGTCGAATACCCAATTTGATGAAGCCCAAATGATTATATTCTATATCCATAACATGACTCACATTCGACATCCAAGTACCCATAGAAAATAAAATGTTGCCTTAGGACACATCATATGATATATCATACACCAAAAATACCAACTTACCTCTCCTATTCCACACTATAATGTTCCTATTTTCTAAGGTTTGCATCCTTCCGTATCATTTTCCATCAAAGACATGAGCATACCGAGCCAGAAGTTTCTAAAGAAGGGGAAGCTGCCTTGCTTGTTGCCTCCACCGCCACCAAATTAATGACATCATCCAATGACCCCAGCGATTATAAACCAGGCTCAACTACTACATTTACCAATAATAATGATAGTATGAGGAAGAATGCGATGATTTGGAGAAAGATTTTTGACGATTGACAGTCAATTTGCCTCAATCCCTCAATTCTTTAAACCACCACCACCACCATCTGATCAGGATCCGCCTTACCTGTAGTCATTATCTCCTTTGTCTTACTATTTTTTCTTGTACTATTTTCCTTGTTTGTTTGTTCCTTATCTTTTTGGTGTTCTCAAAATGGTGAAAAATGTATGTTTTGTTATATTTTAATATAATCATGTGTTTGTGTTACTTTGTTTTCTACTTTTTATTTATAATTATCTTTTCAAAATTAAAAAATTAAAAAATTTGAAACTTGCAACCCCTAATTTTTTAAATCCATCACCTAGGGAGGGGTAGCTTAGGAGAAAAGAATATTTATCTTTCCTATTAACAAACATTATTTGACATCATAAAATAAGGCGAGATTATTGCAATCAAGGATCACTTGTCCGTGATTTTGATAATGATAAATATTATTTATTGAATTATTTCTTTTCTCACTTAATTTTTTTTAGATTTTTTCTTATTTGCACTAATATTTCAGGTAAGATATATATCGCTCAAGACTGTTGAACACTCCAAATTGGGTTGAATAGGATGTAAAAGAGTCTTTAATTCTATTTTCTTTATTTTATACTTTTTAAGTATAGCTAAAAAAGAGTGTATGCAATTTCGGTGAGTATGCACACATATACATAGGGAGAGAAAAATATTTTTAAAGTTAAAATTTTTTTAACTAATCATAATATATGATTTTCAATCGTACTGTATGATTTGTTATATCAAAATAGGCTTAACGACTAACTAGAAAAATTAGTTTCTTTGAGTTAAACATACTATTCGATCTTGATCATGCTGTATAATTCATTACAATCTAAAAATTTGAGGAGCCATATTAATTTAAGTAAAATTTTGAAATTTAATTTTTGAACTAATTGTTCTTTACAATCTCAATTATATTGTATGAATATATGAAATCTTGTTAAAATTAATCCTTATAATTAGTTAATCAAATCATGGTTTAATTAATGATAGCTGATCATACTATATGATATTGTTCATACCAAAAAAAAATATATCAGAGATGAAATATGGTCATCCCAGATATCATA
>NW_021525121.1:0-233 GCF_001605985.2 Dendrobium catenatum | reverse complement strand
TCATTCAGCACCGCCCTTCCCATCACAATCAGGACCTGCACAAAATGAGAGCGAGTCTCCAAAAACCTACAAAAGAGGCCTGCAAGGACACTAAACAAAAAATTTAAGAACATGAAGAAGATAAAAATAAAATTGACAAAGTTTTGCCCATTGGTTAAACTCCAAGATAAGAGGAATTTCTGCATATTTCTATGAAAGGAAAAGATATTGATATTAAGATAGCCTTTGTGAAC
>NW_021525120.1:0-299 GCF_001605985.2 Dendrobium catenatum | reverse complement strand
CAAAATGGTTCAAGACTTGTTTTGCATTTAATGCTTGGTTCATAAGCAATAGCAAACCAAAGCAACTCTAGACAATATTTTAAGCTCAAGTCACTTTTCAAATTTGTAACGAGCTCCACATACACTTAGGCTTGGTTTGGTTGGGCGTAATTAGTGTCGTTTCCGTTCTGAAACGTGAAAAAAGATGTTCGTTGTTGTTTTGATGCATACATTTTACAAAACTATGCTTTTCAAACCTCCATTATGGTGCCAATTTGCAAAGCTTTTTATTGTTGCTTCTCAATTGATAAAAGGCTGTT
>NW_021525119.1:0-307 GCF_001605985.2 Dendrobium catenatum | reverse complement strand
AGGGTTCTCGGGATCATTTTTTGATGTTCCATACTCAATTTTGGCGCTTTCAAAGCTATTTGGGGCTCTTACTTGCAAGATCGAATTTCCAATCACATGGAAAATTCTCCAAAGTCTATGATGCGTATTTTTGGACTCATAGAGCTTCGACGTCCAAAATAGTGGGGCAACTGATATATCATCAAAAAATTATCTTGATCGGGAACGAATCTCGAGGCAAAATCAAGCCGGAAACTTCCAAAAATTAAATCCGAGATCACCTGAACTCCGATTTCATTGAACTTAAAATCAAATTGAGCGTCTCGAA
>NW_021525118.1:0-245 GCF_001605985.2 Dendrobium catenatum | reverse complement strand
GGTACACTGCTCATTTGATTCCTACTGCCGAGGAAAAATGATATAGATTTATGCAAGGATTGAAAAAAGAGCTGAGGCATCCACTAGTACCCTTCCGGATACATGAGTTTTCTGAGCTGGTGGAGCGGGCTCGATTGATAGAAATTGACTTGGCGACACCGATATTGAGGTACGAGGATACTAGGAGGAGGAGAGATGAGGTACGACAAGATGATTCTGGTAGAGATAGAGATAGAGAGAAGAAA
>NW_021525117.1:0-301 GCF_001605985.2 Dendrobium catenatum | reverse complement strand
ATGGGAAAATAAAAGAGGATGTGTTTGTAGAATAACCCCCAGGTTTTAAGAGTTTCTAATTTCCAAATCATATTTTTAAATTAAAAAGGGCTTTGTATGGTTTAAAGCAGGCACGAAGAGCTTGGTATGAGAGGCTTAGCACATTCTTATTAGAAAGGGAGTTTTTTAAGGGGAGCGTAGACACCACCATTTTTCTTAGAAGAATTGGAGATGATTTGCTCACTGTTCAAATTTATGTGGATATACTCTTTGGATCTTCTAATACAAAACTTTGTGATGAGTTCTCTAAGACAATGAGTAG
>NW_021525116.1:0-623 GCF_001605985.2 Dendrobium catenatum | reverse complement strand
TTTTTGGGTCGGGTTCGGGTCGGGTTTTCGGGTCGGGCCCAATATTGACAGGTCTAAATCAGGGAGCGTTGGATATAGGGTTTCTCATCATTAAACATTCATTCCATTCGATTAAGAAGGTTTTTATATGCAAAGTACGTACTATATACGCATGGAGTACGTGCTGTATACGCTCTGTATACGCAGGCCATACGGAAATCAAAATTAACAGCTAAAACAAATATTATTTATTAAATAAATATCTTATCAACAAATATTATTACAAATATCCATCATACAAATATTATTATAACATTAAATTTTCTGATTTAATGATATCCATCATCAACTTCAGGTATGTTGCTGATGTTTTTTTTGAACGTACACCTTTTATGTGTTCCTGAGTGAAGCATTTGGGTATGCTTGTGAAATTATAATGCTTTGCTCGCTTTACTGATGGCTGACTAGACGGTTCCCCGGCTATGAAATCGTCTTTCATGCACTCAGGCATGCTTGTGAACTGCTGTACTGATGCCTGACTAGACGGGCATGCTTATGATATGAAGTCCTCCGTTAACCATTCGGGCATGCTTGTGAAATTGTATTGCTTAGCTGGAGATGGCTGACTGGAATGTACAGCATTT
>NW_021525115.1:0-323 GCF_001605985.2 Dendrobium catenatum | reverse complement strand
TTCGATTAGGTCCGATTGAGCCATATTTGTGAAATTGAGCTCAAATTAGTGCTGAATTTGGTCAAATTTGGTTAGACGAGACTTAATTGGGTTTGATTTGGACCAATTTAGCTTTAATTTGATGAATTTAATTAAATTATGGCTCGATTTGGGTCAATTTTAGTTTTACGGCGTTCGAACCAAACGTGATCGAGCCCAAATGGTATTGAATCGAGCTCAATACGAAAATATACGTAAACAATATACTCACGTGTATATAAAAAATGAGATTATTAAAATATCTTAATAATTATTTTATGAAAAATGTTAATTTAATTAAATAT
>NW_021525114.1:0-309 GCF_001605985.2 Dendrobium catenatum | reverse complement strand
ACTATGATTCAATACCTTCAAATAGATATGAAAGTTGGGCAAATTATTGTGTCCGGTGTCTGGATTCGTCCGGGCACCAATAAAAACATGCCACGTCACTTAAAATACCAGGGCCCAGTGCATCCGGGTGAGGTGGTGCCTCTATATTGGTTGTCCGCATGTCAGGTGACCAGACACAATAATTCGCCTGAAAGTTGACCAAACAAATCTATGCCTTTTTGATAAATTGAATAATATTTAAATTTGTTTTTTCATAGAACTATCAAATTCATGCTTCATATTAAAATTATATTGGATAAGATAATTTAT
>NW_021525113.1:0-981 GCF_001605985.2 Dendrobium catenatum | reverse complement strand
ATACACCGGACATATGTGACTCTTTCCTCTTCACATCACTATATGCATATATGCCGGTGATTGTGTTGAATTCTTCGTCTTTATCCTACTGCAGGCATATGCGTCAGGTAGAATCTTTGTTGCAGGCACATATAATGGGTAGATGTGACTTTTTCCTTTTGTCCTGTTATAGACATATGCACTGGGTGGACATCCGATTTCATGGTTGAGAGAGCCTGACAGAGTCCCTATGAGGCATTCCTCACCATTATTTTCTCTTCACATCATTGCAAGCATATTCTTCAGGTGATTGTGTTGAGTGTTCTTTTTTTGTCCTACTTTGCGCCATGTAAGGACTCTGTTGCAGGCACATACATCTGGCATAGGTGATTCTTTCCTCTTTACATCATTACAGGTATATACGTCGGGTGATTGTGTTGAGTGTTCTATTTTTATCCTACTGCAGGTATATGCGCCAGGTAGGGATTCTGTTATAGGCACATACACCGGGCAGAGGTGACTCTTTCCTTTTCACATCATCGCAATCATATACACCGGGTGGTCGTGTTGAGTGTTCTTTCTTTTTCCTACTTTCTACATATGCGCCGGGTAGGTACTTTGTTGAAGGCACATACATCGGTCAAAGGTGACTTTTTTCTTTTATCCTATTACAGGCATATGCATCGGGTGGACATCGGGTTTCCTAGATAATTGTGTCCGATAGAGTCCCTGGGAGGCATACCCCACTACCTCTTGACTCCTTACTATTTCAGTATAATCAAATGAGTATTGATCCCCTCTTCATTTGCTAGGCTAAAATGGTCAGGCAAATGTAGAAAATTACCTGGTTGAGAGAGCCCAACAGAGCCACTGGGAGACATTCCTCACCACCCCTTTCACATTCTTTCCTATTATTTCAATACGGTCAGGTAGATAGTTGGTTTTCTTTTCTACTTTACTCTTTTTCCTCTCCTAGGCTCTTCCCTTGTTATAAGGTAAGTC
>NW_021525112.1:0-335 GCF_001605985.2 Dendrobium catenatum | reverse complement strand
GTGTTAAAGGAAATACTCATGAAGAAGATGATTGTGATTATTATGATATTCTGAATGAGGTTCTTGACCTGGAGTACCCAGGTGAATATGAGAACTTTATATGCTTGTTTAACTATCAATTGTATGATCTAGTACATAATATAGGCATAAGGGTTCATCCTGCGTATGGTTTAGTAGATATAAAATATAGAGGAATATACAAAAGAATTGATTTATTTGTGTTAGCAAGTCAAGCTGTTCAAGTTTATTTCAGCAAATATCCTAGTGGTCATAGGGATAAACAAGATTGACTAGTTATCATAAAAATAAAAACACATGGGATAATTGATCAATAC
>NW_021525111.1:0-311 GCF_001605985.2 Dendrobium catenatum | reverse complement strand
CAAGTCTCTGATTTGGAAAATAAAAATTCCTTAACCCCTCTGTCATCCCGCCGTTCCCTCTCCATATTAACTTGCCTCTCAGTTGCTGTTTTACCCACAGCTGACCACGAGATTCACCAAAATTCTACAGCCTTATTTCCTCATCTGTTCTCCCTATTTCCTAAGCTCAAAACTCTGAGAATTCTCACAGATTTTGAGATGAAAATCTGAGAATTTCCAAATTCTTCCTTCTCCTTCTCCCTAGCAAAGCAATTTTTTTTTTTGTTCTACATCATATTAAGACTAAAGATCAAGGGTGAAAGTTTTAGTAT
>NW_021525110.1:0-235 GCF_001605985.2 Dendrobium catenatum | reverse complement strand
AAGTAATATGCTACACATATTAAGATCCTCACATCATTTTAGATAGAATAGAGGTTTTTCAAACTTAAAATTTAATTATTTTAATTGAAGAATATAATTATGTGGACATAATAACCCTCCTTGTAAATCTTTATATGTCTTGAAAAGACATGTGGTAAGCTTCATTGTCATCGGTATAATATAGATAATTTTGAAGGTCAATCAACATTAACTCTCATCAAGTGATCTCCATATT
>NW_021525109.1:0-585 GCF_001605985.2 Dendrobium catenatum | reverse complement strand
TAAGTCCTTATGGATTAAAGCTCTTAAGATGATTGTATACATATTTAACCATGTTTGAATGATGGTTATTTCCAAAATGCCTTTTGAATAATGAAAAGGTTGGAGATCATGTTTGCAACATGTATGGGGATGCCCATGTGATGTAAGAGATTACAAGCCAAAAGAGAATTTGGACCTAAGGACTATTAGTGGGTATTTTATTTGATATGTTGATAGTTCCAAGCATTACATATATTATCATCCATCTAACAACATTATGATAGTGGAATGAAGAAAAGTAAATTTTCTTAAAAAATGATTTGATTAATAGAAATGATCAATTATATACCATAGTTCATAAAAGGAATATATCGATGTTCAACCTTCCATTTTAAGTGCCATGCTAATTATTATACACAACACATATAAGTCCAAATGGATGTTAGATAGCTAGTAGTTTGGATTCCAAAAAATACTAATAATGAATCAATAGATCCAGTTGTTCATGAGTTACCTTATATAGTTAGGTAACCAATTTCATAAGAAAAGGTTTTTATAATATTAAGGAGATATATTAGGGAAAGACAATTAGCAATTCATATCGGC
>NW_021525108.1:0-444 GCF_001605985.2 Dendrobium catenatum | reverse complement strand
AGCACACAAATTTAGAATAAATTGTTTTATTATTAACGTCCGCTCATCATACTGGTGATTGCCAGCTTGGAATTTGCTGTGATTTAACGTAAGAATGTTTTAATATTTCTTTTAAATAAATTTTAAAATTATTCAATTTATTTTGAGATAAATATAATACATATTATTTATATATTACACTCAACTGATAGTAGATTAAGGAGCTTAAAAGCTTTCATCGGTATGATTTAATCAAAAGTATTATTATTGGATTCAATATTGTTTTCGAAATATATTATAACTATATTATGAAATTTGATAAGGTTTGAAGAGTTTAGGGTATCTCGAACTATACGTCATTCGGGCGTTTGCAGTTCGCACGAGTGTCTAGCCGAATGATATTTGGAAAGACATTTTCGTGTTTTGAATAGTACAACCACAATATTAACGTCAACCTATTCATGA
>NW_021525107.1:0-218 GCF_001605985.2 Dendrobium catenatum | reverse complement strand
TCATGTGTTCGAAACTACCTGATTTGCTTCGTCTGTTACTACTTGCAAAAATAGCTGGAATGCTAGTTATACTCAAATAGTTATTTTGTATTTCCATATATATATATATATATTAACAACAAAATAATTCTATTCATAATCTCAAATCCAAGGATACAACCATTACAAATGTAAGCAAAAGAAAAACCACATAAAACAAACTGACAAAAAATACAAGC
>NW_021525106.1:0-315 GCF_001605985.2 Dendrobium catenatum | reverse complement strand
CAAAATTTAATGCTTACCATTCTTATACTTCTTAAAACTTATGAAAACCCTTGATTTTTTCGATACTTGACTTTGAACATCTTGATTCTTGATTCAACAATTCGTGCATTGATCTTCTATTAGATATATTTTATGGAAGGAGTTTTTGAAAAATGATTGTTTCTTTCTCTAATTTATTTTATGATTTAGATAATGAATTAAAAAGTTTTTGAGCCTTTTTAAAGAACTTGAGTTTGGATTATCAAATTATAAATTTCTAACCTTTTCTGGGCTATGCATTGTCAATCCAATTCTACTAAGTTTTTGATTAAAACA
>NW_021525105.1:0-227 GCF_001605985.2 Dendrobium catenatum | reverse complement strand
TGTCCAGGATGAAGCATGGGATAGCCAAAATCATCTCTATTGATCGTGTAGTATGATCCAGTTTGTACAGAATGATCCAAATATCAAAATTAATCCATTTTGATTTACTAATCACAGGATTAAATTAGGAAATATTTTAAACATCATACATTATGATAATATTCATATAATACGATTAGAACAACTTTTCAAATTAAAAATTTTACCTAATTTAATGGATGGTGGGC
>NW_021525104.1:0-665 GCF_001605985.2 Dendrobium catenatum | reverse complement strand
CATTTATTTGAAAATAAAATCTAGACTCTCCTGCAAGATTATCCTAAGAAGTTAATTAATCAAAGAAGACATGTTCGCAAGAAGTTATATATGTGCAGAAAAGAAAGTAAAACACACTGGCCACGCTCTTTTTATTTAGGGGCTTTAGCAGCTGAAGCACCTGTGCAAGCATTTATAACAATTAATAATTTTTTTTATTGATTTAACCCCCTTTTACTGCCCAGCATGAGCGTGTCCACCTGCAGAAAACTATGTGAACATTCATATCATACCTAACCTAAGGGTAATCTAGTCGCCAAACACATCAATCCATCCACAGAGTGCAGAAAAGTAAGCAGACACAGCAAAGCAATTTCATTCACAACATGCAGTGAAAACTACGAAAAACCCGGCTCACAGCAGTAAAGTAAACATCGACCTAACTTAGATCTAGAGTTGGTTTTCCTAGCAAATCATATAAAGTATGTGTAAAAGGTCGTGTGGCTGGGGTAAATCCTAAGTTGGGTGATTAATCAAAATTGTCTAAAAGTCTGGGTTTGTTAAGGCTTAAAAGGAGGATTTAAGTTAAACTTTAAGTATTAGTGAATTAGGAATTTTAATTAAATGTATTTTAAAAGTTAATTGATTAATACCTTTGTTTCACACCGAGGCCGTGAAGTTTATTT
>NW_021525103.1:0-295 GCF_001605985.2 Dendrobium catenatum | reverse complement strand
CCGGAGGGAGAAAGAAAGAGAAGTTGCAAATTCTTCATAGGCTTAAGAGGCCTATTTATAGGTTTTGGAGAGAAAGGGGGGAAGTTACTGCCAATTTTGAAATTTTCATTTTTTAGAAATTTTTTGGAAATTTTTTGCAATTTTTAGGAATTTTTTGGACCTTAAAATGACAAAAAAACGTCATTTCTCACAAAATGGGGCCCGCTAGGTCGGTGCAGCCAACCGATCAAGGGAAACGACGCGACAGCGCATCAATCCGCGGGCGTGGCATGCGGATCGCGGCTGGCCGCACGAG
>NW_021525102.1:0-1063 GCF_001605985.2 Dendrobium catenatum | reverse complement strand
GGTTGAAATAATCTTTGGCATTATCGGAGCAGAATCTCCGTATTTTTTACCCCGAATTGATTTTGGATCATGGAATGAAAGATAGGAAGAATGGTACTAACATCATATTTATTTTTAAGGAGAGATCCAAGAGACTCTAGTGCAATCATCAATGAAATACACAAACCAGCATGCCCCAGAGATATTTGGGATTTTTTAGGGTCCCCATATATCACTATGAATAAGGTAGAAAGGTGTGTCACATCTCTCACTTTTGTTTGGGAATGAGGTTCTTTTATGCTTGGCCAACTCACAGGTTTCACAATGAAAATTTTTATTTTCTATATTCTGGAAAAGTTGTAGATACATATGTCTTAGGGCATCAAAAGATGGATGTCCTAGTCTATAATGATTAGGCCAAATAGTGGAATTCCTATCGGCTAGGGATAACATAGAGCAACTATTTTTAGATTGGTTTGGTTCTTCCAGGTAGTACAATCTTGCTTTCTCCTTAGCAAGTCCAATCTTCTTCCCGATCTCTGATCCTTAAATAAGCAATAAGTAGGGTTAAATAAGGCTTGGCAATTATGATCATTAGTAAGTTTTTATATTAGATTTGTGGATAATTGTGGTACGTGGAGGACATTTTTCAGGGTAAGGGAGATAATATGATGTGTCCTTGGCCAGCTACCATGGTAAGAGAACCATCAGCAGTGATGATTTTCTTGTTGTTTGGGCACGGAGTATAGTTTATGAGGTGGGCAGGTGAGTGGGTCATGTGATCTGTGGCTCCTGAATCAATTATCAATAATTCCTTTAGGTGATTTCTGGAGCACTTAAACTAAAAGAAATTGGAGTCTTACCTGAAAGTGCAAGTGAAGAAAAAGCATTTGGTTTTTCAAGAGATACCAGGACCAGGAGTCGTTTTAATTTATCAATATCTTATTTATTGAATTCTCCAAGGCTGGACTGTGCTTCTGGCTTACTTGTAGTGTTGTTGGCATGTGATACGCTCCTTGTTTCACCCTTTTAATTCCACTCCTTGCTGGGGGGTTTTCCATGTATTTTCCAGCACGTTTCCTTT
>NW_021525101.1:0-211 GCF_001605985.2 Dendrobium catenatum | reverse complement strand
TTAAAACAATTCTTAGTTAGTTGGCATGTAATAAATTTTCATTTTTTTATTAAAATGTATGTTAACCGTTATTTTTAATCTTCCATAATTATACAAATCTCAATAATTACTTGTCTTTATACATCTTCTTTAAAGCTAACTCAACTCCGCTTCTTTTAATAATTCGATAAGACGCTTCATGATTCTATTAATTTAGCTATTCTAAAAAAAA
>NW_021525100.1:0-209 GCF_001605985.2 Dendrobium catenatum | reverse complement strand
AGAAGATATTGGAAAATACTTATTCACAGTTAAATGCATTATATTCAGAGAGTTTATGGGTCAAGTTATACATGCATAAATAGAGATTAATACTTGTGAATAGAAGACTACTATAAAATAAAAAATCCTAGACATTCATGCACTAGAAGATTCATAAGATAAAACAACATAAGAAACATCTAGGAGATAGGCCAAACAATAATCCTCGC
>NW_021525099.1:0-238 GCF_001605985.2 Dendrobium catenatum | reverse complement strand
TATATATATATATATATCCATATTTTATTAAAAAAATGCACTATAAAAATTCAAAATAGTTTTTTACATATTTTCTACTTCTCTACTTTTCTATAGTTACTTTTGTTGAGTATCAAAGAAAGTCCATCTTTCATTTGAGAAAGCCCAATCAGAATTTTAAAGGTAGAACATTGACTATAACTAAAATCTTGTAATACCTAGTTGAAGAGGGATGACATTAGCCAGCGTCAAAGGTTAT
>NW_021525098.1:0-239 GCF_001605985.2 Dendrobium catenatum | reverse complement strand
CTTTGCATGCATCAGTAACAAATTGACATACATACAACAACAACAACATCAAGCCTTTATCCCACTACGTGGGATCGGCTACATGAATCCTTTTTTTCCATCATGTCCTATTAAAGGTTAAATTCTCGTTTAAATTTAATAAAGAAAGGTCATTCCTAATATTTTCTAACCTGGTCTTTTTAGGTCTCCCTCTACCTTTCTTAACATAAGTCAAATCTAATACCTCTACTCTCCTAACC
>NW_021525097.1:0-256 GCF_001605985.2 Dendrobium catenatum | reverse complement strand
AAGTAACCTAGGAATTTAGTTTGGAGCAGGTCTTATGGCTTCTTTAGGAAGTAGCCCAGGGATTTAAATTTGGTTTGGAACTTACGACTTTTGTAGAAAGTAGCCCAAGATTTTTATTTGGAATGGGGCTTACTACTCTATTTATGAGTTTCCCAAGGATGGGTCTTACAACTTGACTCTACAACGAGGCTACTTATGGATTTTTATTGTTTAGGTAGGACTTATGGCTTCCCTTAGGAAGTAGCCTGAAAAGCGG
>NW_021525096.1:0-200 GCF_001605985.2 Dendrobium catenatum | reverse complement strand
TGAAAATATTTGACTAAGAACAAAAATAATAAACTTTGATATTTTGCCAATTTTGAATCAGTGAGGAACTTGCTAGTTACAAATACTTATAAATCATGCTTATATTCATATATTCTTTTCAAAATATATTTTTCTAACTAATATAATATTAAGATATGACTATAAATAAATATTACCTCCTTCAAAACTCATAACTATAT
>NW_021525095.1:0-386 GCF_001605985.2 Dendrobium catenatum | reverse complement strand
ATTAACATCAAGAGTCAAAATTTCTCCTTCCTCTATAGTTTTCACATCCAACATTGGGTCCATAACTTTTGCAACATCTTGTTCATCCTCACACAAAGAGCTCAGCACCATGAATTTATTATTATCCAGCCCCTTAGAAGAATTGTCGGTCTTGGTAATCCCAAATGACAAATCCTATTTCTCAGGAAAATTCACTCATTCCATTACTCCAGCCACATTTGACATATTGCAATTAGAATGATGAATAATATAACTTTTCTGCAATTTAGCTATCTTACCGACGGTATCCTCCTCCCTAGCCTTAAAATTTAAACTCTCTTGGAGATAAGAATATTTAAGTACCTATGAAGATTTAGGTACATAGATGTTTTTGTTTGGAGCAGTTT
>NW_021525094.1:0-321 GCF_001605985.2 Dendrobium catenatum | reverse complement strand
GTTAAACAGGGTAGGAGATTTTCAAAGTTTGACTCATTCATCATTGCTAGTCAGACAAATCAAGTCTATTTTGCTAACTATCCGAGTAGAGTACGAGGCAAATAAGATTGACTCATAATTATGAAGACTAAACCTAAGGGAGTTATTGAGAAGACTATATCCACCAGCACATTAAGAAGAGTTTATGTCAAATTAAAAAGATCTTGCTAACGATGTGGACGATCAAATTACAATTACTGAGAGTGAGTTGCAGTTAGATGAAGTATATTTAAACATAGAGAAAAGTCATGAGGAATCTGATAGTGATGTATAAGTTTCAAC
>NW_021525093.1:0-403 GCF_001605985.2 Dendrobium catenatum | reverse complement strand
ACATGTATTCGAAAATGTTGCCTAAGTAGGATTTGATCACTATAATTAATATATTGAGTTGTAGGTGACTCAGTCAAAGCATACTCAATCATAAGCTGATTAGGGAAATCCTCTAGTTTTATAATGATACTCGACTTTCTTGTTAGGTGAATTCTTCAAAAGTTTCAAAGTTATTCATTACGAGGAATGAAGATGATAAAAACTTATTCAAAACTTGGTGAATGCAAGAAAATGATTTCTCTTAAGCGTGTCTTCCAATTGGAGCTCAATTAGAGTTTTCTATATATTTTTATAACAAGTATTTGTTAAGCGGTGCTATATAATTCTTATATGTAGAAAAATTTGTGACGATGAAGTGAGAATTTATTGTCTTAGTATTACATAAAGATATCCGCACACAAAT
>NW_021525092.1:0-265 GCF_001605985.2 Dendrobium catenatum | reverse complement strand
AGAAATCATTTGTAGACGCCTTCTGTCCGCTTGCATATAAGTTGCGGATCCGGTGGCGTGGCGTTGTAGTCATGGACGTCTTCTGTCTGCTTGTATGAATGTTGCATATCCGGTGGCGTGGCGTAGCAGCTTTTTGAATTGAGTTGTTCGCTGCTTTATACAGGTAGACTGTCGTGCACTACTTGTTGATTTTTGTAGGAGGGTCATAGTGCACTAACAAGTCTCCTGTCTTATTCATAGATGCTTGCATTCGTTGTAATTTGTT
>NW_021525091.1:0-8408 GCF_001605985.2 Dendrobium catenatum | reverse complement strand
TACCAAAGTAATTAGTCACAAACATGAATTTCAAACACAAATCCTTGAAATTATCAAGTGACACATGAATTCTTCTAAGATTTAAATGTTTAAAAGAGAATGAAGCTTGCTTTTTGTGGGCTCATTTTATGCCTCTTGTCAATTGATTGGTGTACTTTATGTATCTTTAAATTTTTTATACACTTTGTGTATCTTTTATTTTTTAGCAGTCATTGCGCATCTTTTCAAATATGCCCTTGTCATTTTTTTTTCAAACTAGATCCCTTTCAAAACTTTTAAAGACTCACAATTGAGAGAATATCTTCCAGATACTAGAGAAGAAAAATTCACTCTCTAATATAAAGAAGAGTAAACCACAAAGTATAATCAAATTCATATGATAAATGCAACTATAAGATTATGAAAGCTTGAAAGTGATTTATTGACTTTGAACATTATTTATATAAGATAGATTACTGTAGAAAGATATAAAAGATCTCAATCACAAAGTTTAGTTGTTAATTTGAGATAAACTTTTATTTAGAAAAGAAAATTATACCACTAAAAGAAGTTAGAGGAAGGGAAATAATCAATAATGTTTCTCTCTTTAACTGATTTAGGAATGTCAAACATTGACAACAACTTTTTAAAAACAAAAATATTGCACAAAATATCATTTTAGCAATGATCAAAGAAAAAATAAAAATAAGAAAAAAAGTTAAATTAAAACTATAGAAATTAAAACACGAAAAGTATGATAAACATCAACAAATAAAACTAAAGTCAACGTAAAGAAAAGAAAACAACAAACAACATATCAAAAAATAAAATTCATAATTCAGTAAGCATCAAGTTTATGCATTTATGTCAATCGCACCCAATCTGTTCCTTAAGATGTTGAATGTGTCGAAGACCAGTGGTTTAGTAAAGATGTCAGTAAGTTGATTCTTAATTTCCATATGGTCTAACTCAATGTCTCCTTTGGTCACATGATCTCTAATAAAGTGGTGCCTTATATCAATGTGTGTTGGTCCTTGAATGTTGGATTGAATTCCTTGAGATGCAGATCGCACTAGTGTTTTCATAAATGATTGAAATTGTGCCTACAAGTAATCTTAAATTCTAAATTTGTTGCTTCAACCAAAGGACTTGGGCTACATAACTTCCTAAGCCAATATACTCATCTTTAGAAGTGGAAAGTGCAATATATTTTTGTTTTATACTCAATCAGGAGACTAATTAAGGAATGTCTTATGAATTAGCAAGTATCAGAAGTTTTCTTTCTATCCACCTTACATCCTGTAAAATTAGAATAAAATATCCAATAATCTCAAATGAAGTGATGTACCTAAGATACTAGATTCTAAAGTTTTTGGTCCCTAAGAGATATCTTAGGATTCTCTTAACTAAATTCAGGTGGAATTCTTTAGGATCAGCTTGAAATTTAGTACAAAGACAAACACTAAACACTATATCAGGTTGGCTAGCATTCAAGTAAAGCAGCGATCCAATTATTCCTCTGTACTTCTCTTGATCAACAGATTTTCCATTTGAGTTCTTATCCAACTGAACACTAGAGGTCATGAGAGTATTTACTGGCTTGGCTTTATCCATTTTATATTTCTTCAATATATTCTTAATGTACTTTGATTGATTAGAAAGGTTTCATTATCCAATTATCTTATGCTAAACCCCAAAAAGTAGGACAACTCTCCCATCTTACGCATCTAAAACTCCTTAATCATTATTTAGAAAAATCATCACATCACTTTTTATCAGAAGATCCAAAAAGTATATCATCAATATAAATCTTAATAATGAGTAACTCATCTCCTACTTTTCTCAGAAAAAGGTTAGTGTCTAGTTTTCTCCTTCTTTCGCTCACCTGTATCATCAATATAAATTGTTAGTTTTCAGCACCATAGTTTTCTCCTTCTTTCGCTCAACTGTATCAAGTTATCTTTGGTTCATTCCTTGCTCGTAAGCAATGAGTGACCCAAGTAAGTTAGCAACATAATAAGTATTAAAATCCTTGGATTCAATAATTGCAATAATCTTAGCATCAAAGGAAAAAGGAAAACATCTCAAAATTTTATTCGCTTTTTTATAGTTAGTTAGCTCTCTTCCTAAGGCATGCAGTGAGGTGATAAATTGAGTAAACCTAGTCTACATGTCATAAATTGATTCAATAGATTTCATACAAAAAAGTTTATAGTCATACAATAAAATATTCAACCTTGATTCCTTAACTTCATTTATTCCTTCATAAGTAATACACAATCTATCCCATATTTCTTTATCAATTGCAAGTTAAGACACTCATGTAATATTCTAATTTCAAAGCACATAAAAATAGTTTAAGCATTTTCATTAAGTTACATTAAATACTTATCATCAAAAGTCCATTCAATAAAAGAAAGTTCTGTTTTTATGCCATTGATTTCACAACTTGGTGGTGAATATCCATCCTTAACAAGTATCCGCATGCGATAATTAATTGATTGTAAAAATATGGACATGCGAGTTTTCTAAAAATCAAAAGGTATGTTATCAAACAAAGGTGGTCAGGTAATAGAATACCCTTCGACAGTATTGTGATTACTGAAGATAGCCATGGATTGAAATTAAAAAAATTTCAAAAACTCGATTTTATAAATCCCGCTCTGATACCACTTGAAAGTTCATTAGTGATGTTAAGCCCTTATGAACTAGCCCGAGGTTAACGAAGAGGGGTTGAATTGGTGTTTTTAAAAAATATCTTAAACTAAAGATAAAGATCTTTTGAAATAATTTAAAATCACAAACTAAATAATCATTCACCACAAGAATAAAGTGCAAAAATGCAGTAAGAAAGAACAGATAGAATTTTATAATGGTTCGGTCAACTTGACCTACGTCCACTCCCCGGAGCCTCTCCTTTGAGTATTATACTACTTAGTGACTCTCTTTTTGTTACCATAGTAAGACAGAGAAGCCTGTACAAACCTCTTTTCCACCGACTCCATTGAGGCAGAGAACCCGACTCCTTTCGCTTCCTCCTGAAGCAGGAAGAGAACCTCGATCAATTGCTAAAGTAAATCTCTCTAGAACCTCCAAGGAATCAGGGATGATGATCGAAGAAGATGACGTGGATCCTTGCTTTGAGCAACCTTTGTGAAACCCTCACAATAACCTTTATCCTTTTTCACTCTCCTAGTGAAGGTACATAACCTTCATTCTTTTTTACCCTCCTGGTGAAGGCAGAGTATCTTCTCCCTTTTTTACCCTTCTAGCAAAGGTAGAGAACCTTAACATAATGTTGAAAATCTTCCCTCAAAAGTCCACAGAGGAGATGGGTAGAAATTTGAAGAAGATAAAGAGATCCTCGCTTTGGGCAACCTTGTGAATCCCTCACAACTCTACCTCACTAGATCTCTCACTCTTCACTCTCGTAATCTCTCCCAAACACTCACGTTCAATGGACACTCTCAAGAGAAATTCACAGCAAAGGTATTGAGAGTAAGTTTTAAGAACTTCTTATATAAAAAATGCAAAAAAAATGTCCAAAAACTAAAAATTACAAGTGAACCAACTTCATATCATACATTACAATCATGGATCATTTATACGAATAGTTCAAAAAATCTTGATACGACCCTATATGAACCTAATTTCATACATTGATAGTCATCTGTATGAACTAACATCGTACTGTACGAATAGTTTAAAACTGAATGTGTTTATATGGTATAAATTTAATTTCATACACTGTCAGTCATCAGTACGACTTGACATTGTACAATATGAATAGATATTACAAATCAAACTTTGCCTAATATGATAGTGGATGAATCCAATTTCTTATTATGTTAGTCATCTTTACGAATTCATAATGTAATGTACAAATAATACAAAAATGAGAGAATTTGTTTGGGAAGAACTGGTATGAACCCCTGATTTTATACACTATTAATCGTGTGTATAAATTTATATCATATTGTATGAACAATACTAAAATGAATGAATTTGCTTAAGATGAACTAACATAAACACAATTTTATAAAATTAGCAATCATCTGTATGACTAAACATCATTCAGTATGAACAGTTTAAAAGTATAAGAACATAATTTGATTAACTATATTTAGGAGAAAAATTATCAAATCATATAGTACGAATAGTTTTAATATTTTAAGTTTTGACTCTCTCCCCCTATATGTGTGTGCATAGTTAGCCAATTACAATCACACTCTCTCAGACTCAAGAAAATAAAAAAATAAAGATTTATAAACTTTATTACATGAAATCCTTATATAGTCTGTCATGAAGTCTTCAACAGTCTGAAGTATTATTTTCCTAAAATGTTAGTACACATAAAAATAAATAGAAAATGACTATTATATGCTTGGAAAAATAATAAAATTAATAAAACAATAATATTTTGTTATCATCAAAAATTACAATCTCAATCTGGATTCCTGAGTTGTAATAATCTCCCCCTTTTTTAAGATGGAAAAAATAATTATTGTTTGAATTATAAGTAAAGGTTCTATACTACTAAACTCCCCATTAATGAATTAAAAAGAAAAGTCATGGGGAACAATAAAATTTTAGCCCTCTTTTTAATTTTGACTTTTATAAACAAACTAGTACGACACGAATCATAGGAAAACCAAAACCATAAATAATTTTCCCCTGAGAACATTTTGTCATAGAACATAATTTACAAGCAAACTTAAAATAAAATATTTATAAAACTAAAAACACAAACAAAAAGACTTCAAACAACCATTAATAATAACCTCCAATTTTATCATTAGAAAAAAAAAAGAGAAGAATCCCCAAAAAAATAAGTTGATATAGACAAATCTAATAGATGATGAAGAAGAGAATTTTAAATTATTTGCCAAGACAATATTAAAGTCCTGATGGGAAAAAGAAATACTCAAATTTTAAATCAAAGAACAATTTAGATAAGAAGAGTTGAATGGGTTTAATGTTCTTTCTAGAAAGTAGAAATATCATAAAGAAGAATCATCACAAAATTAATTAAATATAAATCGTATAGTTTCAAATTCAATAGTTAAAATTATCGTTTAATGCAAGGATTTTTCTAAGAATTAAAGATAAAGAGGAAAGAACTAAATGTAATGTGAGCTCATTTTATACCTCTTTATCAATAAGAATTATTTGAGTGGCGAATATTGCTCATATTTTCATATTAGGCTCATTTAGTGCCTCTTTTCAAATTTGGTGAACAATTTGTATCTTTTCATGTTGGGCTCATTTTGTGTCTCTTTTAAAGTTTGATGCACTTTATGCATCTTTTGCTATTTCATTCTTTACACAACCTAACTTAATAAATCTTAGCTTGTGTGATTATCTTCCAAACAAAAGAAAACCCTTTCTCGTATAAAGAAGAATAATCCACAAAATAAAATCCTATTTTTAAGAATAAAATTAACACATTGAAGAAGAAAATAAAAGAAAAAATAAATTATTAATTTTGCAATAATTATAACTATAAGACACAAATTTATTAGAAAATTAAAATGATCTTTTTATCTAAATCTAATTTGTAAATTGATTTAAAGTTTGAGAAGAGAAAAATAATTTTGTTAGAAATTAAGATGCAGAGTAAAATATTTTAAAATTTTATCTTAGATCAACATTAGTAATTTGAACAATAAAAACTTAAAGACTGTTGCGGATCTGTTTTCATGGTTTATGATTTTGATGATAGAAAACACTATTATTTCTCTACGACTGCCTTATCTACTAACATTTAAGGTCCACACGATCAGACTGTAATTTGGAACCAGCTCAAGATTAGGTAGACTAGGTCTGAGTCAGTTTGTATCATTTTTCCTTTCTTGAGTCTATTATATTTGGTGTGGCTCCTGATGCTTTGTAACATGGAAGATTTCTGACTGTTCCCTAGAGTTTACTATTTTGGTAACATCATACGGGATGATTTTATATCATCCTGAACGATCAGTTCAAAAGTAGAAACCTTAATTAGGGCATCCTCATTAAAGCAGCTGTCATTATGCAAAACACATCGTCCTGGATAATTTTGTATCAGTTAGGACGATAGGCTCAATTCAGAAAGAAATTACTGCCAGATCTACTTAGGAAATACTTATTTTTTGACATCGTCCCGGTGGATCGGCATGGCCTATCAGGATCGGCCTCGCCGATCCAGAGTAATTTTTCTTAAATAAATCTATCAATTAATGGTGATTTGCATAATCACATCGGCCGGGCCGATCACAAGATCATCCGGGCCGATTAGACATCATCCAGCTTCATTTCAGGGCGATGTTCAGGACGATTTTCCTCATATTTGAACTAATCGGCCAGGACAATATGCCTATCGGCCTGGACAATAAAGTTGGCAACTTGCATTAATGAGCTAGTTTTTAGCTCTTCTATTTAAGAGATCTCAAGGCACTTTGTAAAGTGTCTTTGGCAGCCATGTAGCTTCATTATTTTGGGGAAAACTTGAAGAGAGAGCTTGGAAGGGAGTGAGGAAATGGTGGAGTTTGAGAGAGGGAGAATATCCTGTGAGGGGGGACTCAAGGGAGTGTGGAGGGCGTTCCACACGGTTGCTCCGGTAAGCTCGCACCTGAATAGCATCGGATTCAAGGCTTATCTCGAGGGAAGTTCACCAAAGAAGAAGATCTCCTTGGTGTCAAAGGACCCGGCGACTCCGCCGTACCGGGGAAGGTGGAAGTGATTTTGTAAGAGCTTCTCTGCCTAGATGTGGGGGCTAAAGGGAAAGACACTTAGTTTAGTGCAATACTTGGAGGGTGCCTCCAAGGAGTAGATGTAGGTCAAGGTTTGATCGAACCACTATAAATTCGGTGTGTTCTTTTCTTATTATTGCTTCCGCATTATTTTCTTCCACACTTGATTTATGTGGTGATTTTGGTTTGAGTTTTATCTTTGGTTTTAAAGTTATCCAATTCACCTCTCTCTTTGTTAGCCTTGGGCTAGTTCATAAGGGATTAACATCTCCAATAAACTTTCAAGTGGTATCAGAGCACTTTTTAGTGTCATCTAAGCACTTTCAAGTGGTATCAGAGTGGGATTCATAAAATAAATTTTTAAAATCTTTTGAATTTCGATCCATGGCTTATTTTTCAAATCATAATATTGTGGAAGGTTATTCAATCACCAGACCTCCTTTATTTAAAAATATCTTATTTGATTTTTGGAAAACTCGCATGTCTACTTTCTTGTAATTGATTGATTTTTGCATGTGACATATGATTTTAACAGGTTATTCTTCATCGTCACGTGTTATAGATGGAGTTAAAACTAATATTCCTTTTAATCAATGGAACAGGGAAGAACAACTCAATGATTAATTGAATGCAAAATCATTAAATTACTTTTTATGTACTTTAAATTCTGAAGATTTTATGTTAGTATCCACGTGCACTACTGGTAAGGAAATTTGGGATAAACTACACTCCATATACGAAGGCACTAGTGAAATCAAGCAATCCAAGTTGAATGTGTTAATGCATAATTATGAAATGTTTTCCATGAAACTTATGAAACGGCCTTAGACATGTATACTAGGTTTATTCAAATTGTAACATCATTACATGCTTTAGGAAAGGAGTTTTCAAATTTTGAAAAAGTCAATAAAATTCTTCATTGTTTACTTGACAAATTTGATGCCAAAGTTATTGCTATTTGTGAATCAAAAGATTTGAATGAATATTCTATTAAGAATTTGATTGGCTCACTCATTGTCTATGAGCAAAGTTTGGGTCAAAGACTTTTGGATGCAGGTGAAACGATTGTTCTAAAAGCAGAAGATACGAAAAAAGATAGCTTAGTTTGTGACGAAAGCAATGACTTGACAGGCAAATTAAAAAGCTCACCAAAGCATAAGCATCAACAAAAATGGAAGAAAGGTAAAAATAGTAAGGATGTCAATATTTCTTCTGACCTTATTTGCTTTCGATGCAGGAAGCCTGGACATATGAAAAATCAGTGCCCTAATTTAAGAATTTTTTCCTGCGAAAGAAAAGGGTAAAGCGAAGCAAATTTTAAATTGGGGAAGTAATGAAAAACAAAAAATCTCCTGGGCAGACCTGGTTTCTGAAGCATCGGACCAGGAGAAAGATAATGATTAGAAGCCTTGTTTGTGTGTTTGTGTTGTGTTTTGTTTTTAGTTATTTTCTTTTTTTTATTTATTTATTTTGTTTTGATTTTTATTTTGTGTTTTTGTTTTTGTTTATTCTTTGAATTTTTTTTGTTTCTTAAAATTTTTTCACTAATCAACATACACATTCATTTTTTTTAAAAATGAAAATTTTACTTCATGTTCTCTCTTGAAATCTTTGGTAAGTTGTGATTGACTTATCTAAAAACAGTCAAATGAAGGAAACTCGTGTTTTTTGACTCTCAATCTCTATTTCCTAAAAGAGGTT
>NW_021525090.1:0-293 GCF_001605985.2 Dendrobium catenatum | reverse complement strand
GGTGAGGGAAAGGCCGGCGGCACAAGGGGAGGTGATCAGGTGGGGAAGTCGGGTTTTGGGGTGAGGGAAAGGTGATGGGGTTTGGTTGGCCGGCGGGTAATGGCTAGGAGGAGATGGAAGTGAAGGGAAGAAAAAGAAGAAAATAACTTTGTAGCCGCGAACGTTGGAATCCACCAAGATTGACGGGTATTGCTCTCACCCACTAAGGGTCACTCCTCTCAAGAACTCACCAAGAGATCATGTAAGAAAGTGGAAAGATTTTCATTCATCAAAATTATCCACCAAGATTGACG
>NW_021525089.1:0-2827 GCF_001605985.2 Dendrobium catenatum | reverse complement strand
ATGGGAGAAAACCGGTCGCCGGGTCTGGATGGTATCACTGTTTCTTTCCTTAAATTTTATTGGGAAATCATTAAAGTTGATGTTATCCGTGCTATTCTGCATTTTTTCGACTCTAATTCCATGTGTGATAGCTGGAAAGACACGTTGGTTGTGCTCATTCCTAAGGTGGCCAATGCTAACTCTCCTTCAAAATTTAGGCCTATTGGCTTCTGTCAGTCTTTTTACAAGGTGGTGGCTAAAGTTCTTATTAACCGTCTCAAGCCGAGCCTGGGGAACATTATTAGCGAGGAGAAAAGTGCTTTTGTCCCGGGGAGATCCATTTCTAACCATGCTCTTGTGGCTCAAGAGGTGATCCATTTCTCTCTCTCTCTCTTGTGGTATGATGGCACTGAAGATCGATATGTAGCAGGCTACGACTGTATGGCTTGGGACACTTTGAGACAGACTATGTCCCTGATGGGATTCCCGGCTCGGGTTATTCAATGGATTACCCGGTGTGTCACTAGACCTCCCTTTACTTTGATGATTAATGGAACTAGGACTCCCTGGATTGCTGCTAAGTGTGGTCTCCGCCAGGGATGCCCGCTATCCCCCTATCTCTTTATTCTATGCTCCGAGCTTCTGTCATTGTCTTTTAAGCATCGGGGAGGGAATCTGGGAATTCCCCATGGCAAAAATCCGGTTAATATTTCGCATTTACTCTATGCAGACGACATTCTTGTGTTTGCTGAGGCCAACTGTTGCAATGCTAGCCGCATTATGAGCATTCTAGCAGATTACTGCTGCTGGACGGGCCAGCGCGTGAACGAGAATAAGTCGGCCATGCTTTTCAATAAGCATTGCCCCATATGGAAGTAGAGGATGATCTCCCGGCTTATGAATTTTTGTAGGGTGGATTCTCTGGAGTACTTGGGAATTCCCTTGGTTATGAGGAGATTGACTGCAGCCGACTTCGCTAAAGTTCTTGGTAATGCCCATGAGAAGATAAATGTGTGGGGGAAAAAGCATCTCTCGTATGCGGGAAGGGCACTGTTGATCCGCACTGCATTGCTCACCATTCCTGGTTACCTGTTAGCCCACTCGGAGGTGCCGAGTAGTGTTCTCAACTCGATCGAAAAGCTGGGTCGTCAGCTCTTATGGCAGAAAGACTCAAATAGCAAAGGGATGCACTATGTTTGTTGGAAGGATCTGTGTCTCCCGAGTGACCACGGCGGGCTTGGTTTTCATGATCTGAATATGTGGCGGGGGCCCCTCCGTGCTCGCCTCGCTTGGGTTTCCCTGAATGATTCGGACTCTCTCCTCCATAGAGTGATGCAAGCCAAATATGGCCTTGACATGTGGAACAACTTCCGTATTCCTAAATGCTCTATCTCTTGGAAGATTATTAAAGAAGGTGCTGTTGCTCTGTTGGCTGTGATCCGCTGGCGTGTGGGGGATGGCCGGAGAATCCATATTTTGAACGACTGCTGGATTCTTGATCGTAAGCTTGCTCGGTGGCCTTCCTTTGTGAATATTGAGGAAGTGGAGAATGCGATGGTCAGTGAACTACTGGACGATAATCGGAACTGGATTGCTGCTCGTGTGGAGATTTTCTTCGGGAAGATCATGGCGGCCCGCATTTTAGACATTGAAACCATGACAGACGAGGGGGACTTGCCTGAACTCTCCCGTGCTTGCTTCGGCTCGACCCTTGCTGCTGCAATCTATCGGGAGAAGTTCGAGCCTTCGGATTTTCAATTTGGCTGGCTGCTCAAATTGAAGCTTCATCCCCGGGAGAAGTTCCACTGGTGGAAATTACTTTGGAATGCTATTCCTACTAATGCGTGGCTCTTGCACCGTGGATTGGCGGCCAACTGTGATTGCCCCTGGCATTCTCGGCAGCTCGTTGTTCCAAGCAGCTCGAGGTTCTTGGCATTCTCGGCAAGTGGGGCTTTCATGTCCCCACTTTCAGCTCGTTATGGGAATTGTTTTAGGATGCCTCTTTGGCTGATACGAACCCGCTCCTAGCCATTACCTTATGTTATTCAGTGTACCAAGTTTGGTGCGCTAGGAATGACCTGAAACACACTGGTCATCACCGCCCAGCATCCATTTTGGCTGCCACTGTGCTATCGCTGCTGCCTAAGCTTACCCATAAGCCAATTCTGATGCAATGGGGTTTCCACCAGCCCTCGCGGCTGCCTACCTTACTGTCCTGGTGCCCCTCCCCTTCAGGTTGGCTTAAATTCAATGTGGACGCGACGGTTAGATTGTCCAGTCAGGCGGGCATTGGTGTGGTTGTCCGGAATGCCGAGCGAGAGCTGCTCTTTGCGGCTGGTAGATGTTTCGAGCATTGGGACCCATTTCAGGCAGGATCTCGGCTACTGCGGCCATCCAGGAGGTGCTGCAAGGTTGGATGTATGAAATGGAGGGAATTATTGTGGAAGGAGATTGCGCTAATGCTATCAAGTGGCTACAACAACTGAATGATCGGAATTTCAAAGGCCACTACAATTTCACGGGGCCCGACTTGGCCTTCTTATTGGACTTCAAGCAGGTTATCTTTCAGCATATTCCCCGGGAGTGCAACATACCTGCTGCTGACTTTTGCGCCAATTTAGCCACTTTTGGCAATTTTGTTTATTCTGATGTAAATGCTATGGGGTTCCCCTATCCCTCTTGATGTTATTAAGAGCGGATAACATTAGTTCTTAATTCCTGTACCAAGGTTTTTATTTCTATTAATGCAAATGCAACCTTCAACTCTCTTGCTCTCTCTCCCTCTCTTGCTCTCTCTCCTCTCCTCTCCCTCTCTCTCCTCTCTCACTCTCTCTCTCTTCCTTTTTCT
>NW_021525088.1:0-369 GCF_001605985.2 Dendrobium catenatum | reverse complement strand
CCTTTAGAATAAAAAATAATACCATCAGAAGTATAAAGCACATTAATCTTATTTTTTGTTATGTCGATGTTGGTTTCTAGAATAAAGAGAACCTTAATCATCTTTTCCATGAGAAAGCCATTTAGATTTAGCTCTTTCAATAATCGAGAAGACCAAAGAGATAAATTAAAATTCAAATGTTGATTAACATCATTAAGAGACAAATTAATTTCCTTGTCCAAAGGATCAACTTGAATTTGATTAAGTAACTCTTTCTAAAGCTTTTGTAATCGGGTAATAGTAGTAGTAACGTTCTTAGAAGAAGCCCAATCTTGTTGCTTAATCAGACTTTGAAGAAAATGCAATTTACTAAACGGATCATTAAAAGGA
>NW_021525087.1:0-274 GCF_001605985.2 Dendrobium catenatum | reverse complement strand
AGTTGGTGGGTTGACCCGGCAACCCGTCGGGTCAACCCGAACCCTACCCGTTTTTCAAACGGGTCGATTTCTGGAACCCGAACCCGACCCGTTTTGAAATCGGGTCGTGTCCAACCCGAATTTTCTGGGTCGGGTCCGGGTCGGGTTCTCGTGTCGTGTCAAATATTGACACCCCTACCTAAATTCAATAACACTTGGAAGTTTGGGAGGTTATAATCTAATTAAATTCTATAAATATGATTTATATCATCAGATCGAGTATTAGAAACCTACG
>NW_021525086.1:0-460 GCF_001605985.2 Dendrobium catenatum | reverse complement strand
TCATTGATGGATAAGTGGGGAAGAATTTCCCCCCTTTTCCTTAATACAACTTTCCTTTTTCCTGTTTCTAGTCTTCAAATTAATAGGACCTAGGCCTTTCAATTGTTTCAAACCTTTTTTCTTCAAAGTAGATGAATTGTCTTCAGTGAGGTTGTCCTTGACAATGGTAGAAACTAATTTTCCAAGTATGTCTTTCTGATTAGATTCCTCCTCCAAGCACAGCATCCCCGGAGTTATATTCCCTTCCAAAATCTCACCTTCTTCAGCCAATGAACCTAAGACTTCAAATTTGTTGTTGAGAGAATCTTCATTTAACCCAGCAGCATTGATTTCTACAGCAATTCCCTGACAGAGCAAATCTGTACTTTCCCTTACTTTATCAGATTCCACAGTTTCATTCCCGCAAGAGGTCTTCATAATACTCTCCGTCTCAGGCAATTTGTCTTCAGCAACTGATTCT
>NW_021525085.1:0-207 GCF_001605985.2 Dendrobium catenatum | reverse complement strand
CAAACAAGATCATCAGTGATTTTAAAATTTATTAGACTAATTATTTAATTAAATTAAAGTTAAATCCTTAATAAATCTAAAATTTTCTAAAAATTATAATAAATCAAATTTAAATCAAAAAATTTCATATAATATATTAAATTGACTAGAATTCAACCCTTAATCAAATAAAATTAAAAGCACCTTAAATGGACAAAAATATTAAGT
>NW_021525084.1:0-227 GCF_001605985.2 Dendrobium catenatum | reverse complement strand
CATCATCTTTAATGATGTCCCAGTAAAATTTTAAAAAAGAGGAGTTGATACCGTCAATGCCAGGCAAACGGTTCTTCCCTAAACTAAAAACAGCTTGCCAAACCTCATGTGCCGTGATCTCCTCCTCCATGCTAGAACTCAGAATATCCGAGACTCTGTCATGTCTTTCAAACTCAGGCCAATTCTCCATAACAACTTCTCTTTCACGCCATTTCTTCATGAAAAAG
>NW_021525083.1:0-246 GCF_001605985.2 Dendrobium catenatum | reverse complement strand
TGATCGTCTGTACGAAAATTTTTCGTCTGTACGATCGGTCAAGTTAAAAAGCCTGTACGAAGGGATGTATCATAATTTGTGTTGATTACGAAAAGCCGTTACATTTTGGACGAATTAGATCGTCTATATGAAATTTTTTTCGTCCTGACTAACGATAATTTTCATCCAAGACGAACTGTTTTCATTCAGGATGAATGTATCATTTTTCGTTAAATAGGAAGGCTTTCTAACTCAACAATCACATCT
>NW_021525082.1:0-325 GCF_001605985.2 Dendrobium catenatum | reverse complement strand
ATATTGAAGCAAATCTAAGGTGGAATCATGACACTCCGTTCTCGCCACCGCTTTGATGACCTCCTTTATAGCTTTGACAAGACCAAAGTTCGGTGAGAAACTAACCCAAATCCGCAGATCAAAATGGTTTTTTGAGCAACCGCCTTTTATTTTTAGCACAAGGCCGACAACTCGAAAGATGTTGCGAGCAAGTGATGTTTTATCAGACCCATAAGAACCCAAAATAGAGATCACTTGAACGTTGTCACTGCAACTAAAATTTAGTAATTCTTCAAAAAAAAAAAATTCTTCTCTTCTTTCTGACATGAAATCGTTTGTAATCTTG
>NW_021525081.1:0-4538 GCF_001605985.2 Dendrobium catenatum | reverse complement strand
GAATTTATGGTTGAGTTCGCGGGTAAGGAAATGATATTTATTATCCTTCGGGGTGTACTATCATATTCTGTATGCCGTACTCGATTGATATAAAATATGCAAGTCGTTTGAGGAATACAAAAATTCTCCCAACAGCGAACACAACGCCGGGCAGTGTATGGAGGAAGAAAAAGTTGGTGGCAAAGCAAGGAGGAACCCCCACCCCACCCCCCCTTCGCCGCGCCCCCGAGAAAAAAAACTCGTGTCAGTATGGCCGACAGACGCCCACTACACGGTGCTGAGCAAGCCTTTGTCATGCGATCCATCTTGAAAGAGCTTTGAGGAGCAACTAAATTTTAGCAGCACTGCGGGTTAGGCACCGCTCCCCCCCCTCTCTGTTGTTTCTCCCCCTAGCATAAACAAAGAAAAAATATAAAGAAATATAGCTTGTACAACAATTATCTAAGTCATGACATTGAGGGTACAAGAGTTAAGTATTTTTCCGTTTTTTGTTTGGTAATTTTTATTTTTTATTGTAAAGCTAATTAATGAATGTCCTTAAAGAAATATTTACGTTGGGATATAGGCATCCTGAGAGTGTCTTCATAAAAGGACCCCTCGCTAATCTCTTAAGAGGGTTTTCAAAATCATCAGAGAGTTTCCTTGGCCATGAATGAGGGAATCAAATCTTAAGCTTGTCTTCAAAGAGTCGATAAGGTACCCCACATGATGAGTCTGTAAGAAATGCGAACCGGAATAGAGAGTAAGGAAGAAGGAGATGCAGTGAAAAAACAGAAAAGTCTTTTCTTTGATCATTTCCATAGTACAGAGAATAGTATAATAAATATTTTCCATAACAAACTTTACACGTGGCCGCTGGTGTTGGTTAACAGTTAAACTGGATTGGAACTAATTGATTTATGCTCTGATAGCCCCATTCCGCCCAAACGAACGGATCTGGGAGAGATCGTCTAGTTCTGCTCTCGGAGGAGCTGAAATACTAGTGGTGGATATACGGCTTGGTAGGAGATCAGCGATCTGATCAACCGTTTGATACGGAAAAGAAGGCGGATTATGGTTTGGTTGATGATGTTCTCGCGAAGGAACCGGCTGATCCGATCTGGCTATGATGTTTCGTTATGCGTGAAAACCAGGGTTATTGCGAGAGCAATGGCGGAGGATTATCGCAGCAGAGATGATGGCTGATCGTGAGGAACCCAGAAAGTCTGTAAGCAGGGTCGCTTCAACGATGGCTGTCGGCATGGCAGCTGCGAGGGCCCTATATTCGGACTCAGTAGAGGAACGGGAGACGGTAGTCTGCTTCTTAAACGGCCCACAAGATCTAGAGTGTTGCGGAGAAAGTACAGTATCCAGATGTGGATTTGCGGGTGACCCGTGCGCTGGCCCAATCGGCCGTCGGAGTATGTACGAAGACGCAGATCGGGATTTGGTAATGGCAATTGCCGAAGTGGAGGGCGTGTGCCTTTTATGTGAATGGAGGACCCGTTTGAGGCATGAAGAAATGAGTGGGCCTGGATCGTGCATATGCTGACGCAGCAGTTTGTGTGACGGGCATATGCGAATGTGTTTGGACGAGTGATGTGAGGTATTGGAGAGCTCTTGTGAATTTGCCGGTACATGTGAGGGATCGACTAATTGAAAATCTGAGCGTTATGTTAGTCGGTTACTGGGTTGTGATGAGGGAATGGCTACACGAGTTAACATTTTAGAAGATCAGAATTGTTGGATAATGGATGCGTAAATTGTTGAAAAAGAAATACGTATCTGTTTTTGCTGGATTTTGATTCCAAAGAAAAAATGCGTTGGCATGTCCCGAAGGGTTTTTGAGAGAAAAAGCTTGGTGGAGCTTGGTGAGGTGGATGTCGGGAGGGAGCTCCTCAAGCGTTGCGCGGTAACCCGAAGTGTTCAGTCGGGAACGTAGAGCTAGGGTAGACAGGATGTGGGCTCTGCTTTACGAAATGTAAAGCAGGGATGGGTCAGACTTGCTGGTGGTGATCTGGTTTGGTGACGGGTAAGTGGAGAAGTGTGGCTGTACCATTGCAGAGGAGACTTGAGTCGGAGACCGTAAATCGCTTATGCGTAGGAGGCGAGACTCTGTGATGAGGATGAGCGAGTCCTCAAATCCCTCGGGGTTGACGCGATGTAGGATCGATGTCATCGGAGCTGTGGCCGTGTAGATAACGGGTTCTACCGTATGTCAGTGATGAAATTTTCGCAGCCGATAGGGTGAGAGTGCCAAGGTGAAGAGTACGCGTATTGTGGGTAAGTTTGGCTTACCTGACTGAATGTCTCGAACGTAGTCATAGCCAAGCTCTTTGCTGGTTGTCGAGTGCCACGAGACGAGCCTTAAAAGCGGGCGAAAGCCGAGTCCTGAATCCGAGTGTAATTTGCGGTGATATTGTCCTATTTGCAGCCATAGAAACGGGGGAGAAATTGAGAGGAGGGCGGAACCAGAGTCCACGTGCCTTGCTTCTTGTAAGGCAGAGAACTCAGCAGCGGCATGGCTTGTCGCGCATTCAACCGCGCGGAGGATTTGCTTGGCCGGGGCGGTTGGAGCTTGTAGGGTCGCGAGCGGGTGGACTCATGATGGGAAGATTGAGTCTGTGACTGGGCTTTGAGAGTGCCAGTTGTCTGAGGGACGCGGGAGTGGTCATGGTGATGCCGAGCCGAAATTTGAGTGGCGGAGAGAAGAGGATGCAGGGGCTGACGGTGGGGTCTGGGTGTTGCACTGGTGGGCGAGAGGCGGTGATATAGGCGTGGATAGTGTCAGTTGAGCGCGCGGTGATGACACTCGGTTTAGCAGGGTGCGGAGTTAGCGTTACAGCATGAGGCGGGCAATGTGTGATAGAAGTAGTTAGAGAGGGTGATTCTGAAGTTTCGGAGTGGAAAGGGAGTTTCAACTTGAACTTCACGTGTTCTGTAGAACGATGAATTGATTGCTGTTGATGTTGTCTTATCACCGTGATATCCTTTGTAATTGTCGCGTAATCGCCAAGAATGTAAAATTTACAATTATTTAACAGAGATTCCCCCACTCGATATTTGGTCGAGTGGGGGAATCTCTGTTAAATAATTGTAAATTTTATGAGTGAGTCCGTAAGGAAATGATATTTTTATCCTTCGGGGTGATATATCATGTTCTTATGTCATACTCGATGATAAAATATGCAATCCGTTTGAGAATACAAAAATTCTCCAACAGATTTTCTAGCGACTCCGCTGGGGAGGATGTCTCTTTTCATCTAAACTAGTGGTTTTCAATTAGTTATTTCAAATATTGGCTAAAGAGCATTTGTAAAATCAAATTTGTATTGTATGCCTCTCCCTTAGCAAATTTGGGTTGAGTGATGTCAATACAAGCAAATGCATCTCAAGATGAACTTTCCAAATCACTCTCAAAAGTGAGAAGGATGAACTTTGATTTTCCAAATCAACCATTTTCAAAAAAAAAAAAAAAATTCACATTTTCAAATATCCAATTTCAAAATCTTCTCTTCACCATAATTGTTGTGGTTGTATGAAATCTACAACCAAACAATGTCAAGTGGTGTGGGATTCCAAAATTCATACAAATTCAGTCTTCATCCGTTAAATCCGGGTCAGTTGTGGGTGGTCAGTGATTCAAGTCAGTGGTCAGAAAATCCATAAAAAGTGCAGTGATTGGTTGATGTTATGATAATTGGATTCAAGGAAGTACAACAGAAAGGTTGATACAGAAAATTCTAATTTTCAGGAAGAGTCTAATATTTGAGAATTCAAGAAAGCTGAGATGGAAGGCAAATTGGTTTTCAAGTTTGGTAACCACCTGCAGTTGTCTTTTGATCAGTCTTGTTTTGCTCCAGGAGATCTAATAAAATTTGGACAAGGTTTTGAGGGTGTGGAGGTCCTCTTTCAAGGCCCAACCCCTTCTGAAGTGGAAGTCTTAGAAAGTCAACACCCACCTGAGAGGGTCCTTGAAATTAGCTTACCTGTTAGGGAGAGGTCACCTCCTCAAAACAGTAAGAAGAAGGTGGCTGAGGTCTCTCCAAAAGCCTTAGCCTCTCAACCTTCTGCATTTGGTAGGTTGACCTTTCCTAAGGTTCAAAAGTCCAGTGAAAGACAAATAACCTTAACTCCAGTTTTGCCTAAGGAGATTGCAGTTGAGAAACAATGTGAGATAGTTCAGTCTTTAGCAGTTGTCCCAAGCCACTCAGAGCATGAGAAATTATTTCAGTTCAGTCAATATGAAGAAGGGACTAGTTCCACCTATGTTCTAACCAAGTCTCAAAGAAGAAATAAAAACAAAAGATTTAGAAAGAGGTTGGAAAAGGAGGAGCAAGCTGAGTTAGAGGCTGAGATAATGGAACTCTCTCCTCTTGTTGAGGGTAGTAAATTTTACCCTCTTTCTATGTTTTGGATTGAAGAAGATGTTGAGAAAATAATTGCATCATCTCCAAGACCTTTAACTAAAGTTTCCAAAAGCACATCCGAGGAAAGGGTAAAGCACTGGGAAAATGACATAAAAAAAAAATGTTTTCCAAAGAGTAGCTGACAAAACC
>NW_021525080.1:0-314 GCF_001605985.2 Dendrobium catenatum | reverse complement strand
GACGTCTCGCATAATTAATATATTTAATTATTCTAACATCATTTCGTGGAGAAATTATTACGTGCTATCATCATACTGTTCGGAGATCAATCAGAATATATTATGTTACCCAATACACAATAATACATAATAACAATACACATTAAATTGGTGACATAACGCGTACTGATTAACCTCTGGATAACGTCCGATTACAGCACATAATAATTTTGTTATTTCATATGAGGTATGGGAGGGTTAATGAGTCTGAAGTTAACATTTTTATTTGATATTGGCCTTTACGTTTTGCAGTTTATGCTGATGAAACTTGTACA
>NW_021525079.1:0-290 GCF_001605985.2 Dendrobium catenatum | reverse complement strand
GCTAATAGAAGACTTACTCCTAGTAGACGGATTAACTCGAAACCAAGGTAGGGAATACCTAGCCATGGGTCTAAGGAAGGGCATCACCAAACCTTAGGCCTATAGGATGCTGATAGAAGACTTACTCCAAATAGGCAAATTAACTGGAAACCAAAGTAAGGAATACCTAGCTTTGGGTCTAAGGAAGGGCATCACCCAACCTTAGGTCTACAGGATGCTGATAGAAGACTTACTCCTAGTAGACGGATTTATTGGGAAACCAAAGTAGGGAATACCTAGCTTTGGGTCTA
>NW_021525078.1:0-276 GCF_001605985.2 Dendrobium catenatum | reverse complement strand
AAAATTGATTGGCGATATTCATCAATCTATAATCCAAGGGCAAATGGATTAGCAGAAGCCTTCAATAAAACACTCGTTAAGCTGCTAAGAAAAATTCTTACTAAGAATAAAAGAGAATGACATACTAAGTCGGCAGAAGCATTATGGGCATATCGTACTACATACAAAACACCAACAAAAGCAACTCCTTATGCATTGGTGTTCGGAGCTGAAGTTGTGCTGCCACTTGAAGTTGAACCGCCGTCACTTCGGGTAGCTATTCAGTATGATCTCACA
>NW_021525077.1:0-278 GCF_001605985.2 Dendrobium catenatum | reverse complement strand
TATCATCCTTTTACACTCTCCAAGTGTCGGCAGAGAATCGGAACAATGTTGTTGAACTTCACTTGAGAGCCTTCGCAGGAGCAACCGTATGAACATCCCCTCCACACTCCCTTAAAATCCCCTCCAAGGATCTTCTCCCTCTCAATGATCCCTCTAAAAAGAAAATAACTCCAAAGGAACTTGTAATAGTTTCTAGGACTCCTTATATAGAAAGGACATGAAAAACCGCCCAAAAAACTGTTAAAAACATGTTTTTCTGCGCACTGGATCGTCCAGTA
>NW_021525076.1:0-427 GCF_001605985.2 Dendrobium catenatum | reverse complement strand
TGTCATTATCATTAACATGCAAGATAACAAAACTTTACTGATTGAAAGAACAAAATCTAGCATAATTATACCAAAGATTTTATTTTTCACTCCGAATCTGCTTTAATCCGCAATATCTGGATCATGATCCTCTGATCAAGTTGTAGAATAAGAAAATAATTTGGGTTGGAATATTTTAACTATAATTTCATCAAAATACTCTAATTTAAATTTATAAATTTAATTATGTTGACTTAAATATAATACTTGAATTTATATTGCAATTAATATAAAAAAAATATAAATTATAATGATCTTAAAATAAATTTATAGTCAATTTCGAATGGCTGCAAATTTTTTTATAGATGATTATACAGCTATTGTGAGAAAAATAATTTTTTTAAAAGTTGATGTAATAAATAACTTTCATAACAAATAAAAATTTTTT
>NW_021525075.1:0-222 GCF_001605985.2 Dendrobium catenatum | reverse complement strand
GTGGGAAACTAGACCGGTCTAGTGGTCGTCGGTCCTTTTCTTATCCTTCTAGAGGTGTGTATTTTTTTGGTATGGTTCTTCTCTTTAATTTCATAAGATGAGAAAGGTTTATTTCTATTATATATTTGAATTCATCATCATTTTAAGGGGTTGCTCTTACACGTATGAATTCTTTGTAAGAGATGTGATTTTTCTTTTTTTGTTGGGGGGGAGGGGGGGGGT
>NW_021525074.1:0-1330 GCF_001605985.2 Dendrobium catenatum | reverse complement strand
TTTAGACTAAAATATACCTTTTAGTATAAGTGGACTATTTATCGAGGTATATGAACTAGTTTGAATTCGAACATAATTCAAATCGAGTTTAACCTTGATTTCAAAATTGAGACAAGCAATGAATGTTGGCGAACATCATTGTTTGTGATGGGGAAGACGTCCCTATTTGTGTAGGGGAAGTTGTTGCCAAGTTCGTTAATGTTGTCATTTGAGATAGGGAAGATAGATCATAGGGGCAAGGTGCTGATAGGAGTGGTGGCATGTAATGGGATCAACAACACTAAGAGAAAGATGTTTGCGACGAAAGCTCTCTGGGGAAGGTGTCAATGGGATTGATGACTTATTTAGGAGAAATGTGTTTATGATAAGAGCATGTAGGGGAAGTGATGATAGGCTTAACAATGTGTGAAATATTAGGATGATTCATGATGGTGAGCTCATTGGGGAAGCCATCGATGGAAGCACAATTTGTGAAGGAGTTGAAAAGTTCATGATCATATACGATTCTCCAACGAAACTTGTTGTGAATGAGGTTTCAGTAAGCCTAGTTCAAATTTGGTACAAATTAGGTCTGGTTTTGAGTTTGCATTAAGTTTAAAAATGGGTTTGAACCAGGTTCGAATTCAAATCTCTTTGAACCTATTTGAGTTACGTTGACTTCAAAAAGCGGTTAAAAAATACATAAATTTATCCTTCATTAGGGGTAATTTAATATGCAACAAATTTTTAAATTTTTTCTTAAAAAAAAAAACCAACGGATATATTTTCCTTTTTTTTTTTTGGTTACATGATATATAAAGTCAATTATTTCTATATAACAGAGTTTAAGAACTACAAATAAAAAATATGAAATTAATTAATATGAAATAATTTTGATTCAAAAAGAATAAATAAAAAATATAATATGCTTGGTAGTTGTGCAAAAAATTGAAGAAAGCAAACTTAATAATTTTGTTCGTTATTTAAAAATTGAAAAGAGAAAAAATATCGTAGACTCAATCTTTAGTAGTTAAGAATTAACTAACGATAAAGATGTGATGCTGATTTATCTAATAATCAGAGAATCTGGGCCATATTCTGGTAGTGATGGCCGGGACGAAAGGTTTCAATTGGAGATAAATTTGCTGCAAGAATCTGGACATGTATTTGCGTTAGGTGCATGACAAAAAAAGGGGGAATCTACATACAAAGATGTTGCGGGTTAGAGTATTCGCGATGGTACAGTACTAAAAACTTCACGTCTTAACATTGTACGATTATTTAGTACACAAATAGAGAAAAAAAAATCATAATTTTTTACGTGGAAAACCCTGAAACGAAAAATCACAAG
>NW_021525073.1:0-222 GCF_001605985.2 Dendrobium catenatum | reverse complement strand
GATGAAGGGTTCTCAACCTACACTTGGAAAGTGTGAACAGCCGAAGGTTTCTCTGCCCACACGTGTAGAGTGTGAAAGGACGAAGGGTTCTCTGCCTACACTGGGAGATGTGAAAGGACAAACGATTCTCTGCCAACACTTGGAGAGTGTAAAAGGATGACTATTCTCTATCGCATCGGATAATGGAGGAAGAGAATTTTGTAAAGGCTTCTCCACCTTGCT
>NW_021525072.1:0-275 GCF_001605985.2 Dendrobium catenatum | reverse complement strand
TTCAGTCGCATTGCAGCCAAGGGGGCACATGGGGTACCTCTACAGCTTGCGACCACACAGCCAAGCATTGGTAGGGAGCTTGTCACTGTACACCCTCCACAAGAACAGTCGCACACGTGGACGCAAGCCAAGTTTCAAAATCGTGCTAATGGGATCATCCTCGTCCTCAAACAGCTTATTATAAACCATGGCCGAAATAGTAGACCCCAAGGGATTTCTAAGAAGCTCCATGCAATTTGAGACCATATCCCCACCCAATTGTATCTCACAGATAT
>NW_021525071.1:0-276 GCF_001605985.2 Dendrobium catenatum | reverse complement strand
GCATATGCTAAGTTACTTATTTAGAATTGTTTTCAAATCGTTTTCTAGCAAGAAAATTTTATTATTGCAGTAATTTTTTTTTTAAAAAAAGTATCAGTTCATCATCCTCTTAGTGTATCTCGGGATAATTCATTGATATTGATATCTAACAACCTCTCCGAACTTTCAATATCCAAGTTATACTAAAAATAGTTAATTGAATATCAGTCATTTTCAAGTTTAATAAATTTTTTTTAATAAGTTACTTATTGAAAAAAATTATGAATATATATAAAT
>NW_021525070.1:0-216 GCF_001605985.2 Dendrobium catenatum | reverse complement strand
TTCATTTATTGGATTGTTGATGCCATTAAAGTTGATTGAAAATTAAAAAAAAATATATATTTTTTTGTCACAATCTCTATAGTCCAATGAATGACAAATAAAAAAAAATTTATTTATTTTTTTTTTTTTTACATTTTTGCAGTTGAACCCTTTGAGTTTTAGTATTTATGATTATGCTATTTAATGACTTTGTTTGATAGAAGAGATGGCTAATTA
>NW_021525069.1:0-537 GCF_001605985.2 Dendrobium catenatum | reverse complement strand
TCCAACAGATCATAACATATTGATCCACGACGGACTCCTAACAACATTAAATGGAATCCCATTTTTATAAATGAATCTGGCGATATCCAAACAAACTCTATTCCTGAGTTCTTTTATAGCTATAGGAGGTTGAATATCCTGAGTATTTATGTTTTCGTCATTATCAATATTTAGCATAAATCTATCCATGGGCCCCCGACTGCCTCGATCAGAAGAAACTATATGGCTTCCAATACTTGAACCTTCATGCTGTGATCCATAGTAAGAAGAGTTTCCTATCATCTCTTCCATATTTTTTTGTGTGACCTCCTTTGTGGTGGCAAACTTCTTTAAATAATTTATACATTTCTTCTTCACCTCATCAGGAATTTTTACACATGGTCACACATTGACATGAGTGTAGGCTAGATGATCCTTCAATCTCTTGACACCACCAATTATGTGTTTCTCACAGAAATTACATTTCATGTAAATATATCCTTTCTTTGCACCTTCTCCTGACACTTCAACTTGAGTTCCATATTTCCATGCAGGATC
>NW_021525068.1:0-368 GCF_001605985.2 Dendrobium catenatum | reverse complement strand
TCGTGTCGTCTAGTCAATTCATTGTATCTATATCATCCATCTAATCAATAGAATGTCTGTGTCAATTAATAGCAATCAATAGCATCAATTAATTCAATAAGGGACTCGTGTCAGAACGTACTCTTGCAAATCAGTCAATCCAATTATGCAATACGATTTACTCGATATTAATATACAGTATTCAATGACACTACGACAGATTCAATAATGACGACGTAAGATGCTACGATAGGGAAATCATTTCAATCAATAGAGCACTTTCCAGTCAATTATATCTATCAGCAGGAAAATCCATAGAACAATCAAATCAACTCAATAAATCAACCTAGCAATTGATTTGATTGACCTGCATATTGATAGCATCGCCG
>NW_021525067.1:0-242 GCF_001605985.2 Dendrobium catenatum | reverse complement strand
GTATATGTGTACGAAATGACTTCGTACAGCTGATTGTCCCGTACGAACTAGGTTCGTCCGGTACGAACGGTTAAAACTAGATCGGTTCTAGAAACTGCTGAAAACCGTTCTAAGTCGGTTAATCGTTTGGACGAAAATATATTCGTCTGGACGAAATTTTTATAGAGGACTGATCGTCCTGGACGATTATTTTTTCGTCTGGACTAAAATTTTCCAGAGGACCAATCGCCATTGACGATAAT
>NW_021525066.1:0-457 GCF_001605985.2 Dendrobium catenatum | reverse complement strand
CTTATATAAAAAGGATGATTATTTCCAATAGGATAACCTTTTTGAAGGCGTCTAAGAAAATAAAGTAATGCTTAATGAATCCTGTTATTTTAGCTACTCCTATCTCGAGGAAGCCATTAATTTTTCATATAGTAGCTTTAAGAGAATTGCTTAGCATCTTTTCAAAATAAGGCAACGAGGAAGAAAAATATAATGCAGTTTATTACCAGAGAAATTGTATACCTCTAACCAAAATAAATTATCCTCTAAGAAAGAAACATTAATTGTCCTTCATATTCACTACACAAAAATTAAGGCACTATGTGTTATATCATAAAATCAAACTAATTTCACAAGTAAACCCTTTATAGTACCTAATGGATCATTTAACATTTTTAGGAAGAGTAGCTTTATACTTGATGATTTTATTATAACTTAACTTTACATTTATTCCTCTAGGTGATGTGAAAGGATGTAC
>NW_021525065.1:0-220 GCF_001605985.2 Dendrobium catenatum | reverse complement strand
TTTATAGTTTTTATATTGTTAAATATTGTACATAGTTATAGTTAGCTATATTATTGTTATTACGATTGTGTTGTATATTATAATTGTTGTGATTATATATATCTTACTTTGTTATAGTTTGATGTGTTATTGAGTTCGAAAAGAGTTTATAACACATCAAATAATAACAAAGCTAAATCACATTTTTTTTATGACCTATCAAATTATGAGAAAGTGATTA
>NW_021525064.1:0-1035 GCF_001605985.2 Dendrobium catenatum | reverse complement strand
ATTACAAATAAAATATAAGATAACGTGGGACGATGAAGCCGTTGATCTTCAGCTCCTCGGATAGCCATGGACGGTTGGATGTCCACATCACACTTCCAGAGCTTCATCAACATTCTCCATTATAGGAGTTTTAACTGGGTCAGAAGAACCCTTTACTTCTGTAGGAGTTGTAATTGAATCAACCAAATCTCTCTCTGCATTATTTGCAGTCACGCATTTCTCCTTGTCAACCAATTCATCTTCTTCTTCATGTTCTTCCTTGATCACCTTATATTTCTCTTTGATTTGCACCGTGAGTGTTTTTTTTCTATCCTTCGATGAAGGGGATCTTGAGGGTGTGTAAAGCGGTGGGTTAGTCCTACCTCGCTTAAGGTTATCGAATCGTTCGATTGTTTGACGACGGAAGTCGGCTAAGTCCGCTTGATTCTCCTTGAGATGTTGACTAATGGCGCCCATTTGACCTACCAACAAGTCTAACGTCTTGCTAAGTTGTTCCGGGTCCATTGGAAGATAAACTCAAGACTGAGATGGATCCTAGTTTATGAAACTAGAAAAAACATGCTCTGATACCAAACTGATGTAGAACGGGTAAGAGGCTTTACTAGGGAGAGGATCTCTTCTCCAAAATCTGACAGCAAGTTCTAATTTCTTTGGACAGCAGCTCTTCTTGTTGGATTGTTAAAATTCAGCCTTCTTGCAAGCTGGGACAACCGTTGGGGCTGCAGGAATCCTTGGACAGCAACTGTTTTGACTTTGGAAAGGATTGTATGACGAGGAGAGATCCTTTAATGGTGCTGAAGCGACAGTAGTACAGCAGGAATTGCTGGACAGCAATTTGCTGTGGTAAAAACAGCAACTGGGAAGCTTCAGGTTGCTGTTGAAATCACTGAACAGCAATGATGAACTTCTGGCCAGCAGGTATTGCCTCTGGAGAACTTTGGACAGCAGGTAGAATCAGTCTAGAAATCTTTGGACAGCAGTGGAGACTTGCTGGAACCTGTTAGACCGGTCCAGAGAGGACCGGTCCAGCAGGTC
>NW_021525063.1:0-280 GCF_001605985.2 Dendrobium catenatum | reverse complement strand
GCCTCATCATACTGCACGTTATTAGAAATTAAAAGAGTGCTCTTGGAGGAATTAACATGAAGTCCAGAGATAGCAGCAAAGTCCTCAAGTATGCTATTAAGAGAAAGGGCATTTTGAATAGAGGCCCTGCCAAAGACTAGCAAATCATCGGCGTAAAGGAGGCGGGAAATGGAGACATTACCAGTTTCAATACCATGGAAAGAATGGTTAGAAGAAGCCTCCTCGAAAAAATCCGAAAGGTTATCCATAGCCAGGCAGAAGAGGTAAGGTGACAGAGGAC
>NW_021525062.1:0-347 GCF_001605985.2 Dendrobium catenatum | reverse complement strand
CATGCAAGCCTTGTCTAGTAAAGCTTGAAGATATGATGTTTGATTTAGCAATATGCTTGTGTCAGAACGTTGAACTTGTAATCCAAGGAATGTATAAAGATTGCCAAGATTATTAACCATGAATTGATGTTGTAGATCAGCCAGTAATTTGGAAATAGCATCTCTATCACTTCCCATGAGAAAGATATCATCCAACCATTTCATAATATTTATCTTTTACCAAAAGAACTTATGTTGTTGCTGATTATTGATTACTTGTTTATGTATGAAAATGTATTCAACTTCTCTCAATCATACTAAAACAAGTCATTGATGATCTTTATTATATTTTTTTATTTTAAATTCTT
>NW_021525061.1:0-1577 GCF_001605985.2 Dendrobium catenatum | reverse complement strand
AGGAAAGGAAATAAGGCTCCCACGAACCTGCGGCGCCTGTAACAAGAACACGAATTGGATCGATCGCCATCGGAGGTATCGAAGCTGTAGTAAGCAAACCTCGAGATCGTGTGCGAATGAGAGAAGGGAAAGTGGATGAAAGCTATCAAGGAGACGACCCAGGTGAACGAATACGGGCAGGGTTGTTTTTATGGTTTTCAAAGAGCCTTCCAGAACCACTGAAATATTAATTGACGATATCTTTTCGCTGACAATTACGGATATAATGTGATTTTTTTTTCAAATTTTTCTTTATAGAAACTGCTTGACTTTGCCCGTGAAAAAAAAAATACCCCAAGATAGCCACACTCCACAGCATCAATTGATAATGCTGCCGACATCTCCAACCCAACTTGTGGGATGGTATGTCATTCGTCTTTCGTTTCATTCAAATGCTATATCGTATAACAATTGATAATGTTGTCGGCACTGTTTAACTACGCTAATTTTTTATGTTATGAGATTTGCAGAATAAGCGCACGAAAGAGGAGAAAGATAGCTACATTCGTAGTGAGACGAAGAAGTGCACGAAAGAGGAAAAAAATCGAGTTCGATTGAAAATGAATTACTGCATTTTGGAGTTCTATTGCATTTTAGAGTGGAAAATGGGCGGTTGGATTGCCCTAGAACAGATTTTGTAGACCCCGCAATCGTTATTGTGGCCCATAGGATTAATGTAAAGAAGTAAGACTTGTTTACTAAAAAACTCGGGCGTTAGAGATAAAAATTTCAAGTCTTAGTATTTTATACTTTACCAAGATCTAGCATTGTATTAGGGATAAATTTTATAAAGGAGCGTACCCGATTCTAAATTTATCAGAACGAGCAATTTTATTTTTTTTAATTTAGAAAGAAGCCAACTCGTCAAACCAGTTGGTGTAGATTGGTTTTTGTGAAAGAAAAAAAAAAACTCCAAAAGTTTTGGCATATTCTTCACAGTTGTGTAGAAAACGCCAAAAGTTTTGGCATGTTTTTCACAACTCTATACATAACTCTGAAAAGTTTGGCATATTCTTTATAACATATGTGAAACCTCTTAAGTAATAGAAAGCCTAACTCTTAAACATCAAGGTGCATTTTTGTGTAACGGCTGGAATTTTCATAAGAAACTCAGTAGTTAAGTATGTCCATCCCAGAGAAATTCTGGGATTGGTGACCAACTAGGAAGTTATACCAACAGGACAAAACTGTGAGGATGTTAGGCCAAAGCGAACAATATCTCGATAGTTAAGAGTTTGAGTTGTTACAAATGGTATCAAAGCAATACACCAGCCGGAAGATGGGAGCTAAGTGTCATACAAGATAAAGTGCTACGTCATGGGAGCCATCTCTTGAACCATGTATAGTACAAAGTGTTACATGATGGGAGCCACCACTTGAACTTATAGGGGCCACCTCTAAAGTCCTATCTACCTGGTGGATGATTATGGGATACATATGCTAATGAGGACGTAAATTACTTAAGTGGGAGAGATTGTGAAACCCCTTAAATAATAGAAAGTCTAACTCTTAAATATTGAGGCGCTTTTTGTTGCAAC
>NW_021525060.1:0-280 GCF_001605985.2 Dendrobium catenatum | reverse complement strand
GCTTCCAAAATATATTCCACTTCCAAGCACTCATGCTCTGTTCAGTAGAGGAGCTACCGCCTCCTTGCTCTTGTCTCCCTTGGGTTTGCACAAGCAAGAGGAGCCAAAGCCCCTCTCTCTCTCGCGTGGAAGCCGAAGCACCCCCTTCCGACGCCGTCCAGCCCTAGTCGCCGGCCCTTCTCCTTTTGAAATGTGATTTCTTCTTCTACTTACTCTTCTTCTTTCTCATCTACTTCTACTTCTAAGGGCATTTTCGAATGGAGGGATTTGAACCAAAAAG
>NW_021525059.1:0-294 GCF_001605985.2 Dendrobium catenatum | reverse complement strand
AAGATAGAGATTGGCTCTTATTCAGTATTAAATGGTTCGTACTAGGGGTGTCAATTCGGGTCAACGAGTCAGGTTCGGGTCGAACCCGGAACTGACCCGGCACTATTCGGGTCAACACGAACCCGAACCATTTTTTAAAACGGGTCAGGTTTCCAGACTCGAACCAACCCAATTTGGGTCCGGGTCAACCCGACCAGATACGAATGAACAGGGGTTGACCCAAAATTGCTAGTTTTCAGGTCAAAATAGGATCAATCTTCGATTTTTGGGTCAAAACGGGTCAATCTCGGGTTT
>NW_021525058.1:0-549 GCF_001605985.2 Dendrobium catenatum | reverse complement strand
ACCCCACGATCTCCCCTAGACATCACCATCATCCACCTGGCAGCGATCCGAGCCCTCTCCAGCTCAATCTCGGCCGTCTAAGTTCCCGAAAGGTGGCCGAATACCCTCGAGCTCGCCAGACCTCTAGAGGCATTGGCATTCATTCTCAATCGCTCCCCAGAGCTCCTTCGAACTCCCAGACGCTTCCTCCGAGTTCCCAGATCAATCCCTCCTTCTGTTCGAGCAAGCGCCCGTGAAACCTTTCGTCGTCCCGCTCGAAGTCGCACCTCCGGTCATCCTCCGGTCCCGACATCTAAAGGAGAACTGTTCTCCATCATCCCATGAAGCTTCCTGATAAAGAAGCTCATTCGTTGAGGCCTTCTCTGCAGTAATCCCTCCATCCCGAGCTCCCTAGCTAGGTAGTCCGGCAAAGTGTGAATGAAACCTTCACCCCAACGGATCTCCACCGTTGGATTTAAGGTTTCCACCGTCCTGATCCTCCCTATAAAATTTCATAGGAGTTCGCCAGCGGGATCGCCCGGATCAAGCCGTAGAAGCTCTGCGGTCTCG
>NW_021525057.1:0-325 GCF_001605985.2 Dendrobium catenatum | reverse complement strand
GCGACGGAGGTTGGAAGGACCGTAGTCGGCAAAAGACTGAGGGTCAGAAAGATCGTTGTAGAAGGGTGGTACTTCGGGAGAACTCTCGGCGTAAAGTGGTGGCCCGGCAGAAGTCCGGGCCTTAAGTGGTCCTCCGGCGAAGGTGAGGGCCTCAAGTGGTGGTCCGGCAAAGCAATGACATCAGGCGGTGGTCCAATGAAGGTGAGGGCCTCAAGTGGTGGTCCGACGGAGCAACGACATTAGGCTGGTGGTCCGATGAAGGTGAGGGTTTCAAGTGGTGGTCCGGCAGAGCAACGACATCAGGTGGTGGTCCGACGGAGGTGAG
>NW_021525056.1:0-204 GCF_001605985.2 Dendrobium catenatum | reverse complement strand
TTGAAGTGGTATTTTAAATAATTCTCCACCAATGCTCAAAAAAATTTCAAGAGTAGATCATGAGTTGCTGGGAAAAATCTTTCTTGGAGGCCTCCGTCATGACCAATTTTATTTGGCACTCAAGCGAGATACGATTCATTCATACACTGATTTGATCTATTGAGTATAGGCACAAATCTCTATAGATGAAGCCATAAATACTCA
>NW_021525055.1:0-645 GCF_001605985.2 Dendrobium catenatum | reverse complement strand
GAGATATAATTTTTAGAAGTTTATAAATGCCCAAACTACCCCAAATCATATTTAATGATGGGATTTCTTAAGTGAGGGTATTGTGGTCTTTTGTATTTTCATTTTTCCCTAAATGAGCAAACCGCCCCTTCCCCCTCTCATTTCTTTCGGCCAAACCGAGAGGGAGCGGACGGACCGAGCAGAGGAGGCGCACGGACGGGCTTCGACGGGCGGCTCCGGCGACGATTTTCTGGCGAGAAAATTTGAGGAAAATGTAGAGGATAAGGGAAGTCAAAGGTATGCATTAGAATCTAATTTTCCCTTGATCCCTTCTCATTCTCAAGATATTTGGAAAGGAAGATTCTAGGGTTTTCTCCAAATTTGTTTTTCCTTCAAATTCCTTCACAAAAGTGTTTCCTAATGATTTTTGGAAAATAATTATGGAATTTAATTTAAGTTTTATAAGAAAAATTTGTGAATTTAAAATTAGGGTTTCTCCCTAAAATTGAACTTTTTGAAAGTGCTTTTACAAATATGATTCCTAAGGGTCCTGAGAGGGTTTCTAAGGGTATAAATTGAGTTTTTCTCACAAAATTATATTTTTCTAACTTTTAAAATTAATAAATCCGAAAATAATTACATTAATGTCAATTAAAGTTTAGGTTA
>NW_021525054.1:0-284 GCF_001605985.2 Dendrobium catenatum | reverse complement strand
AACCGCTCAAAAAACTGCTAAAAACATGTTTTTCTACCCATTGGATCGTCCTGTACGATCGTGGATCGTCCTGGACGATTTTACTTAAACGATCTGAAACGACCCTATTTGAGAAACGACCCTATTTGAATATGTGTATGAAATGTCTTCGTACAGCTGATCGTCCTGTACGAACTAGGTTTGTGCAGTACGAACGGTTATTACAAGGTCGGTTCTAGAAACTGCTGAAAACTATTCTAAGTCGGTTAATCATTCGGACGAAAATTTATTCGTCTGGACGAAAT
>NW_021525053.1:0-327 GCF_001605985.2 Dendrobium catenatum | reverse complement strand
CTGACAAGTCATCAAAGACAAATCAGACAACCCTTCGCTAAGTCCGCAGCACAAAGCACAGGACAGAAGGAATCAAAACCTCGGGGCTCTAGCTAAAGTTGCAGGATAAGCACCCTAGATGACATCCACAAATGTCCCTAAAGACTGGGGGCATTTTAAATATTTATTTGGGTCGACATCGCGCTGCGTGCCGAGATCCCCAAATAAATATTTAAAATTTCAACAAGATATCAACCATCTATGGATACATCTAGAAGCGCAGTGGAGAAAGAAAATCTTAGTGTGACATCCAGATGAAATTTTGGAGATCCACTAAAAGAAAGTAGT
>NW_021525052.1:0-242 GCF_001605985.2 Dendrobium catenatum | reverse complement strand
AACTATCTGAGTAAACCTAGTATACATGTCAGAAATATAATCATGAGGTTTCATACAAAAACGTTCGTAGTCATGCAAGAGAATATTCAGACAAAATTATTTTACTTCATTGGTTCCTTCATAAATGATACATAATTTATCCCAAATTTCTTTACCCATTTTGCAAGTGGATACACGCATGTAATCCTCAGATTTTAAAGCACTGAAAAAACAGTTCAAACATTTTGCATTTAATTGGGCTA
>NW_021525051.1:0-1766 GCF_001605985.2 Dendrobium catenatum | reverse complement strand
CTAAGGGACATCTAGATATTTAGCATTTTAAATGTCATAAGAGAGATCACTCAAATTTGGGTTGAATGGAGGAGGTTACTTAGATTTTAGGTCTAAGAAGGGTGTCCAACATGTAGCTTTTGGGTTACATGTTGGAGAATTCTCCTTGCTTATGAAGCTAAGGGGAGAAAGATAGGAATCCAACATTTAGCTTTTTAGGCTAAATGTAGGAGAACTCTCTCTAACTTTTGGAGTTAAAGAGAGAAGAGATCTCCTATAACTTTGGAGTTGAAGGAGAGAAAACCTATAGCTTTAGAGCTAAGGTATTACATCTTTTAAGGCTTTTGGAACCTATAAAAGTGAATGGAAATTAGTAGCTTTGAGGCTACAAATCAAAAAGATATATCCTTGAATTATTGTATTCAAGGAGTTGGATTTCATTTAATTAATTTGGATTAAGCAAATAAAGGTGAGTCACTTATTGAATTTAGCTCAATAAGTGAGAGAGATTTGTAACTTCGGGGTTACAAATCAAGAGAGATTATCATTGAACTCTTATGTTCAATGAGGGGTATTTAGTTTGCTAAGTTTGGGTTAAGCAAACATAAGAAGATGATGTGTAGATTTGGGCCTACACATCAAGGATTCTTTGAACTTTTAGGTGTCCAAAGAGAGGAACTCATTCACCAAATTTGGTTAGGAGAATGGAAGAAATATAGGAGTTTCTCCTTCGCTTGCTATGGGATTATTTGTTGAATTTGGTTCAACAAATAAATGGCTTTGGATTGAACTACTTGTTGATTTTGACTCAACAAATAGGCGACTTGGATGAGACTTTCATACAACTTTTAAGTTGTAGAAAGGAGAGGGGAAGATGCAACTTTGGGTTGCAAGCTTCCAAAACCTCTTTGAACATTTGGAGTTCAAAGAGGGGAACTCATTCTCCCAACTTGGATTTGAGAGCACGAAGATGGATTTGGAAGCTCTCCTACAATCTTGACTTGTAGGAAAGAGAAAGGAAAATGCAACTTATGGGTTGCAAGTTCAAGAATATTCTTTGAACATTTGGTGTTCAAAGAGATGCACACATTCTCCTAATTCAGAGTTTTAGGGGAATGAGATGATTTTCCTACAACTTTTGGGTTGTAGAAATGAGGAAATCATGTGCAACTTAGAGAATACACATTCATGACTGCCCTTAAACATTTGGTGTTCAAAGGGGGGGAATGACCATTCTCCTAAATTTGGGCTTAGGAGGATGAGAGGGCTTTTTACAACTCTCAAGTTGTAGAAAAAAAAAAGCAACAAGCAACATTTGGATTGCATGTTGAAAGGGATTCCTTGGACATTTGGTGTCCAAGGAGAAGCATTCATTTGCTAAGCAAATGAGGAAGGCTAGAATTTGAATCCTATGTCTAGAGGATTATTCATTGGTCTGTGTTCCAACAAATAAATTATGTGATAAACTTCCTACAACTTTGAGGTTGAAGGGAGAAGATGGTTTGTTGGTTGTAGGTTCCAACAAAAGGATGGATAGCTTAGAATTTAGTTCCAAGCTACAATGATTCATGTACCCTACCACTTGGAGCTTCGAGAACGCTCCATGGATTGTACATTGGAAAAGGTGGTTCATTTGTTAATTTCATGACTTAACAAACAAAGGTTTGGACTTAGGATTTGGTCCTAAGGTCCTTAAGATTCATGTGATAGAATAGCTTAGAGCTTTGAGGGTGCTCCAACATATCACACACGAATGGGATATTTGTTGGTTTATGTTCCAACAAAAG
>NW_021525050.1:0-1558 GCF_001605985.2 Dendrobium catenatum | reverse complement strand
AATCATGTGTCCTTAACTCTCAATAATTAAGTAATTTGATGAAGATTTCAATTAACTTAATTTATTTAGTTGCTGTTTAGGGTTACTAAAGCTCATTTTCTTAGTCATTAATAGGTTCAACTTAAACATTTTCCAAGATGCATCAAATCTGATCATGATGTATGTTAAGTAGTAAAGTTAGTTTTACTGTTTGCTTTTGAATAACCAGAAAAACCAAGCACTTTACTCACATGATTCAACAGATTTTCCTCCAAGAGAGCTTCTCCTAGATCCCTTGATTTCAAATTGAGCCTTAATCAACTTTCTAATGTTTTTGAATTTGTTCCCGATCAAGAAATAGATCCTACGGCCCTGATTTTATCGAAAATTTTTGAAACATGTTGTCGTCGCAGTGCTTCAGTCGCATGATCTGCTTGTTTTAGAAAGAATGCAGGAGTTGATTAAGGGGGAGCAGCGCGATAGAACATGGTTTGGTGTGTGGAGGCGAGATCGAGATGGCGATGCAGCGGGATGATCTCCCAGGCTCGCAACTCTCCCGGGCATTGAACTTGTCCCCTCTCTCTCTCTTCAGCTCTAGTTACTCTGACGCGAAGAAGCCCTAGCGGCAAGCGGCTTGGCTCTCCGCTCTTTCTCTCCTTTGGCAAACCCGGTCTCTCTCCCCTTCCGTCTCCTCTCTGTTCGCGTGAAGCCAGGACGAAACCACCGTCCCGACCCCCTCTCTCTCTGTCGTTCTCGGTTCGCACAAGCAGAAGGGGCGGAGGGCCACCTCTTACTTTCTCTTCTCCGTTCGCACGAAGCAAGGCCGGAACTCTCTACCGGTTGTTTTTGGTTCGTGGTACCTAGAGGGATGCCGGCCCTAAGTCTTGGATTCGGACCTCTCTCCTTCTCTGTCCCCCTTTGTTCGGACAAGGACCGAAATCCCTCCGCCTCTTCCCCCCTCTCTTCGTCTTCTCTGGATCGGGGAAGACCCGAAGCTTTGCCTCGACGACTCACGCCCTAGCCGAAGCTTTGCTCCCATCTCAACGACCTGCGCCCTAGCCTAAGCTTTGCTCCCATCCCGACGACACAAGCCAGGCCGAACCTCTCCTGCTCTCCCGAATTCAACCCGAGCAGGAGTCAAATCCCTAGCCGCTGGTTTCTCCCCTAGGCAAGGTGATATCTTTCCCTTTCTCTTATTCTTCTTCTTCTTCACATCTTTTCTTTCCTTTCTTTGGGATATGAGCAATGAGCTTGGTTTCATATTTCCTAAAGTTTTGTTTTCTTTGAGAAAACCTTTTGATCTTGAATTGGATATTGTTATATGAATGTGTTGAGCGTTAAGTTTTCTACTGTCTAAGCAAAATCCTCCATGTTTCATATTGTGGTTTTCATCCATAATTGGTATTTGTGTTAGATTAGCATGTCGTGACCTCTATGAGTGCTTACTCAGCATTGTTCTCTATATTAGTTTCTATTAAATCAGTTAATGCTTATTTTAATGGGATGGTAGAGAGAGTGATTGTGAGACCTCGTTCCATTACTATTCCTCTCTGATTTGAATTTTCCTCTCAGGATCGTC
>NW_021525049.1:0-302 GCF_001605985.2 Dendrobium catenatum | reverse complement strand
AGAATTTTAATGAATAAGCTCTAGCTTATCTTCTTCCGGATACTGAACAATCTTAGTTTGTTGAATCAAATGTAACAATTGATCTCCAAAAAATTTCTTCAGCACTTCGACATCTCAATCTCCATTCAAAATAAATTTATCTAACATGATTTCAATATCTTCAAAACCTGCTAAAAAAGTAAGTCATTCATTTATCCTCTTATATAGCAACCAAATATCATTAAACATTCTAATAGACTCAGCATTAGCAATTCTCCACCTCCCCATAGGAGCCAATGCTTTAGCCCCAATCGAAATAATCT
>NW_021525048.1:0-326 GCF_001605985.2 Dendrobium catenatum | reverse complement strand
CGTGTCGCCGTATCCGTATCGGTGCAACATAGCTTCATTGTTTTATCTCGGATACCCTGAAGATGTGGGCCAAATGGCTAGTCTGGGTAGAGTACTGGTATAACACTTCATATTATACAACAACTCAGATAACACCATTCAAAACTTTTATGGGAGAGATTCCTCTCTTATGCTACATTATGGGCATGACAATACATCAGTATCGTCAGTGGAATAGTACTTGGGAGAAAGGGACTAGATCTTGGCATAATTGAAGGGACATCTATTGTGAGCAGAGGAAATCATGAAGAAGCAGGCAGTTAGACACATGAGAGATGTGCAATTTG
>NW_021525047.1:0-274 GCF_001605985.2 Dendrobium catenatum | reverse complement strand
ATTGAAAGTTCAATGGAGGGTGTTAAGTCTCATTGAACTGCCCTTAGGCACACCAAGAGAGACGAGGAAGAGGAGGGTGGGGTGGAGGGAGGGGTAGGGGTGAATTGGTTCTTTAAAAATTTACCCCTTTAAAAAACACCTCAAACTAATAATGAGTGCAAGTAGAAAAACTTAATAATAAACAATGTAACTTTACTTTAATTGATTCTCTTAACAAATATCAATGAAAAAACATTTTTCTTTGTTTTTCTTTTTCAATTTTTTTTTACAACAA
>NW_021525046.1:0-367 GCF_001605985.2 Dendrobium catenatum | reverse complement strand
TATATATATATATATATATATACACACGCACACACTAAAAAGAACCTAATAGATGATCTCAACATGTATGAGGATAAACATACCGCAAATTCTGCATAGAAATGATATTGAGCATCTCCGTTTTTATTTGGCCATACTTAATCTAACTTCTAGTGATCTGTGATCTGCCACCTGTGCTGGTCGATATTGGTGAAGACATCACTTAAAGTTTATCAATTTTTATTTAGATGTTTTATGCAGTAGAACAGCATTCTTGCAGCATAGAGGCAGTTAAACAAAAAAGACAAATAGTTTGAAGTTGGAAAGATAATATTTCAGATCCAAAAGCCTTGAAATCTGTAGATCAGTTCATTCTCTAAGGACAGGA
>NW_021525045.1:0-550 GCF_001605985.2 Dendrobium catenatum | reverse complement strand
TCACATTTTCTTTTGTGATCAAAAAATATAGGGCCCCCTATATTTTTTGATTGCATCATTTGGTATCAGAGCAAGTTAGGAAGTCCTAGGTTGTGTTTGTCAAGTTGTAGGTTGTCAAATTTGTAAGTCTGTCGTGAGTTTTATTGTGAGTCTTGTAATTTTTGAATCTTTTTGAGTCAGTAAAAATAAAAAATAAAAAATAAAAAGACAAAAAAAAACAGAAGAAAGCAAACCAGAAGAAAATGAAGATCCTATGGATAGGTGGATTCCGACAAAGTTAACACATCCTTTGGAGTATGAGCTGTACAAGCTTCAATCTTGGATGCACATACATACAGAAAGGTACTTCAAGAAAAAGCAACGCTTACAAGATAAATTCCTGAAAGAACAAGATGAGATCATGCAGAAGTATGAAGACCTGATTAATGAACTGAATGCTCCGTCTTCTTCTCTTCGGAAGACAACAAGAACTGACTCATCGGGAGCTGAGTCCTCAAGAAGGGGAGACTGATATAGACAAAGGGGGGTCAACTCATGTAAAAAATAATTA
>NW_021525044.1:0-273 GCF_001605985.2 Dendrobium catenatum | reverse complement strand
TTTGTTTGGAGATGTTTAAAAGGTTTCCTTTCTGTTGTCAATTTGTTGCAAAAAAAAAGGTTTTATTTTGGCATCCAAATGTTTATGATGTGCTAATAGTGAGGATAATGATCATGTTTTTGTGAATGGTTTGGTGGCTAATCAAGTGTGGAGCTACTTCAATAACATTGCTGGAAAGAATTCTTTGTCTAATACTAACACTTTACCAGATATGTTAGATGGCTGGTTACACTCCACTAAAGGTCATTGTTTTAACTTGTTGTCGATCCTCAT
>NW_021525043.1:0-252 GCF_001605985.2 Dendrobium catenatum | reverse complement strand
ATGTGAATTCCAAATGAGGCGGAAAGAGAGAAGATTACTGTACCGCTATGATACTTAATTCTTTCATTTGGTGATTTATCATCTTATTCTTTTCTCTGCTTTATAGTATGTCTTTGATTATGTGGTAGACAACTATTATCAATTGTGTCGAATAGGGCTGTCAAAATCGGGTCACGGGTCGGGTTCGGGTCCAACCCAAAATTGACCCGACACTGTTCAACCCGACCCATTTTTGCAAACGGGTCGGTTTCC
>NW_021525042.1:0-329 GCF_001605985.2 Dendrobium catenatum | reverse complement strand
ATCTCTACTTTTCTTAACATAAGTCAAATCTAATACATCTACTTTCCTAACCGGGTCATCAAAAGGCCACCGTTTTATATGACCAAACCATCTAAAACGACTCTCTCTAATCTTATCTTCCACTGGAGCTACTCCAAACTTTTCATGTATATGCTCATTTGGTATTCTATCTCTAAGAGTAAAGCCACTCATCCACCTTAGCATCTTCATCTCTCCAACATTTAACTTTATATTATGTTTCTCTTTTAATGGCCAACATTCTGCACCATAAAACATTACAGATCTAACCACCATCTTATAGAATTTTTCCTTAAGTTTGAGAGGGACTT
>NW_021525041.1:0-884 GCF_001605985.2 Dendrobium catenatum | reverse complement strand
TGTTCTTGGTTGGAACACAAAGCTCGTTTCGTTATGCATGCTAGTCTGCTAGCTTTTGCATTTGCTTTAGTTGACAACCATGTATTAAACTTATTTGAAAACTCATGAAATGAATTCAAATTTGAATTTATCTTGTGTTAGGGCAATCCCTTTAAATGGCTTCACAACCTAACCCGATTGTGGTGAGAAGTTGTTAGGGCTTTGCTATGATGCCACATATAAATGATGTACTATAATGTGAACTGATTGTGGTGAAAAATAGGCAGGGATTGATTAGAATGTCTTTTGCATGTGACATGTCATAACTTAATCCAATTGTGATGAAAAGTTTCCTATAGTTTACTAGTTCTAAAATTAGTATTTGATTTACTACATGGAAAACTTTAGGATCCCATTAGTTTGTCTTTCCTTAATCATACTGAAAGCTGAGCTAAGTTCTGACAAAAATGTAGGGTTCCCCTTCTAATATAATACGTTCCAAGATAAACAAGCCTCCTTTTGTCTTATCTATCTTGAGAGAGAGATAGAGAGAGAGAGAAATTGAGAAATGGACACATGGATAAGCTAATTGTTTGAAAGGCTTGGTTATTATTAATTTACAAAATGACCTTATGCTAGCGATGCCGGCGCCGGCCTCTCTTTTACTCCATTAAAAAGGATAGATCAACATTGACAATCATTAAATTAGAAATTAAACACCCACTCCATTACAGGAAAAATGTCATTTTCTAGCGACCATTTCCGTCGTAAAATGAATAAAATTTGTCGGTAATTTATATTTCTAGTGGATTTCTGACAGAAAATCACGTGTCAAAAAAGAAACACTTTCGAAAAAAATTCGCCAGAAATTGCTGAGAATTTTTTTTTAAAAAAATGCTATTTAG
>NW_021525040.1:0-310 GCF_001605985.2 Dendrobium catenatum | reverse complement strand
AGCCATCAAGTTCTCTTGAGACTAAGGCAGCAAACCCGAAGGCTGCAAGGCGGCCCAAACAAGAAGATGAGAAGAAGCAGGTGGGGAGAAAGAAGGCAACGCCGACTCATCCCAAAGCAGTAATCACTCCTAAGTAAAGAAAATATGTGCCTCATCTAGGGAGTGACACAGATGAAGATGATGTCATCCCTGCTAAACCTCAGGAAATATGCCAATCAACAGTTAAGGGGAGAAAGAAGGCAAGATATTCAGATGATGACTATGACCACGAGTTTATCTACATGAATAATGTGCAACAGGTGCTTTCAAA
>NW_021525039.1:0-223 GCF_001605985.2 Dendrobium catenatum | reverse complement strand
TTTTTTTGTGCCAAATTAGATATCAAAAAAGCCTTCGACACTGTTTCTAGGGATTTTTTGTTGGCTATGATGACTCAAAAGGGGTTCCCTAATCTTCTTGTTAGCTGGATCAAAGCTTGTATTTCTGATGTGAATTTTTCCATTATCATAAATGGGGCTTTGGAGGGGTACTTTTTCTCTTTTGCTAGACTAAGGCAAGGTTATCCTCTTAGTCCATATCTTT
>NW_021525038.1:0-327 GCF_001605985.2 Dendrobium catenatum | reverse complement strand
GCCGTAGCAAGCTCTTCGGGAGTGGAATCACCAGCCTATATAATATAATTGAGGAAAAATATATCTCACCAGTACCATATGCGAAACAAAGTTACTAAGAGAACAAGCTTTGATAGTATAATTCACCTTAAATTGCCTTGCACGTCTTGGGAAAATGACTAGCTTAGCTTTGTATGTCTTCAGCCTTTGCACATTGGCCTGGAGACCTTCCAAGGAGCGGTTCTTCCTACGGTGATCAACTGCAATGCCAATTGTGGGTGCTAGCTTCTTTGGAATTCCTGCAGCCTATAATAAAGCCAGATATATGAATTTATAAAGACCTCATAT
>NW_021525037.1:0-273 GCF_001605985.2 Dendrobium catenatum | reverse complement strand
GGCCTCGCATATATCCAATGCTGTAAAAAACGGGTCATGGGTTGGGTTCGGGTCCAACCCGAAATTGACCCGACACTGTTCAACCCGACTCGAACCCGACCCATTTTTGCAAATGAGTCGGTTTTCCGAACCCGAACCCAACCCGCTTCGGGTCCGGGTCAACCCGAACCCGACCCGCTTCGGGTATATTTTATTAAATTTTTTTTTATTCAATTAAATTTATTTAAGTCTAAATTAAATTAAGGTAAGATTTACTTCAATTAATTTAAAATA
>NW_021525036.1:0-1335 GCF_001605985.2 Dendrobium catenatum | reverse complement strand
ATAAATTTAATATAATTAAACTAATTAATTTACTTAAATTTAATTAAAAAATTTATCAATTCCCTCTCCAAAAAATTAAACAAACATGAGAGAAAGAGAGAGAGAGAGAGGGATATTTGTAATTATTCATGAATTTAAATATATTTATCTTAAAATAAATTTAAAACTTCTAAGATTTATCTTGATTAAATTTTACTTAGAATATTCCAACATAATTTTTCTTCATAAATAATAGATTTATAATTAATGTATAATTCATCTACAATATATATATGCTTCCCTTTTTGTTGCAAATGCTAAATTGAGTTGGTATGTATAGATTTTCATCATCTTAGTTATGATTGATTATTCATAAATAAAATTAGAGAAGAAGTAAAGCAAAAAAGTTCCATCACTTAGTGCCTCAGAACCGAGGTTTTAAATTGGTAGCAAATCGAGCTGAAATTTGAAATTTCATGGCTCTTATATGCCTAGACCGTGCTGACCGAAATTTAAAATTGGTAGTGAATCGAGCTGAAATTTGAAATATCACGGCTCTGATTGTATTATAATCAAATTATTGATAATCATGTGTCCTTTAACTATTAGATGTTGTTATAATTAAAATAATTAAAAAAAATATATGTTGAAATACATAAAATTTGGAAATTAAATAATCATAAAAAGTGGGGCAAAACTAGAAAGTTGGGCAAAAAAGATGATGGAATCCCATAAAATGGGGTGAAGCTGAGGTGGGAGTTTAAAATTGGTAGCAAGTCGAGCTAAAATTTGAAATTTCATGGCTCTGAAATGCCAATTTCTATCATTGGAATGACCCTTATTTTTTGTAGTAATATAAATCATAAAAGACCTAATCTTTGTTTGATTGATTTCATACTAACACAAATATTCCTATATAGAGGCAAGAAAAAAATAATAAAGGAAATTTAATAAATAAAATATTCTCAATAATGAAAAGAATATTGCATGAATAAATATTATATAGTCTAACTATTAATATTTGGAAACAACTAATTCAATTTACTCTATTTGATTTGAGGAATTTGAAATTGATGATTATTTTTAATAAAATGTAAAGCAAAATCATATATATGAAAAAAAAAAAAAAATTAGCAGTTTAGTTTCTTCTAAAGAATTTTACGAGATTACTTTTTTTTTTTAATAATTTAGTTGCTTGGAAAGTAAAACTAATATTGGAAATACAATCATGATCAATGATGATAGGCTAGCTTATGGTAGTGGTGGCGACATATATTGATGAAAGGCAATTTGGATAGTATCTTTAAATTGATATATATGTACAAGAAACCTTTTTATGTCTACGTTATTACGTTA
>NW_021525035.1:0-1602 GCF_001605985.2 Dendrobium catenatum | reverse complement strand
TGTCTTTGATTTTGTGTGATTTAAACTTTTCAAAAATTATTCATGATTTTAATGAGTTTACCATTTTAATTTATGAACCAATTAAGTTAATTAATATATTTTATCTATTTCTACATCTGTGTGTTTAGCATTTAGTTCTAAATGGCTTGATATTAAAATGTACTATTAATATTTAATATATTTTTTGAATTAATTAAAGATCATAGGTCAATTTTGCATGTATATCTTGGTTTCACTAATTTAGAAACCAAATGATAACTATTTATAATAAAATTTGGAGCATAAGTTCATTAGAACCTAAGCTTTAAACCCACTAAATTGGCTTCATCAAAGTTTTCATAGGTTTCACAATTAATCAGCCAAGGTAATTGCAACAATACACTTGTGAATTTAAATCATGAAATATAATAACTATATTGGTTATTAATCAACACTACATGTTCTTTGTTTTGGAATTAATGAAATAAATCCTAATAAAATCCTACTCGCTAGTGAGATATTTAGTTTGAAATATTAAATGTGCAGTTTTTAAAAAGACCTAAGGTTTAGGGGAATCATAAACACATGCGAGGCCTTGAAGACCTTTGGGGATCTAAGATTTGGATAATTACCTTATTGAAGAAAGTCAATGATGCGACTGGTTTGCCCTCTCCTTTCAAGAGCGAGATGGAGGGAGGAGGAAACCTGTGCTCTCGCCTTGCAATGGTGAGATGGAACGAGGAGGAAGCCCGTGCTCGTTGTCAAAGTATCCCCATATTTCCTTGTAAATAAAATGAAGAGAGAAATATGTATAAGAATTTCATGTATTTTAATTTTTAAATTGATTTGGATGTAAAACTTATGAATGATACTTAATAAAGATAATACATATATATAACACATAAGAAATAAAAGGATGTTATCATTAACATGCATTATTTTATAGCTAATGAAATCTTCAAATGAAGTTATATTTAAAGTTATTTCCAATCACATGAATTATGGTATATTGGATAGCTTGTTAATTAATAGAGTCTAACATTAAGATAAAATTTCTATGTATTAGTGCAAACACTTTATATGTATTAACCATTAATAAATGATAATGACATGCCAAATGCTGTCTAATATTTTTATGCAATGGATGATTAGTGATAAAATAATATATTTAATATCATCATATATCACTATCTATTTATGTTATTAGTTATGAATCTTTCCTTGAACAAATGACACAACAAGCACATGTACATCCATGAAAAATGCTACTTACATAATTCATGTCATGTTGATGGCTAGTGAATGATTTTACTTGTAGTGAACTTTGAAATGAAATTAAATAATTTAGGCTTCGTTTGGGACGGCTTTTTTACTGCTTTCTAAAACGGAGTTTTAGTATAAATTTTTTTATTTTTGTATTAAAACTCCGTTTTAAAAAGCAATAAAAAAGCCATCCCAAACGAAGCCTTAGTCTTGTAATTAATGGATTAAACAAAAGAGAGATTGAAGTGAATGATAACAATTATATTATACTCACCTAATAAACCCATGATAGGTGTTTTTTGTATATTAGTTGGCATAGAGAAATTATCTATTATAAGCAAGAAAAACATATGATAATTC
>NW_021525034.1:0-205 GCF_001605985.2 Dendrobium catenatum | reverse complement strand
TACCTAAAGCAGTTATATATGATTTATTAATTTTTTTTGGCCCCCTTTTAGCATTATATGAGCACGGCCACCTGCAGGAAGACAACATTAGTATAAAAGAGCGTGCCTAACCTATGGGTATTCTAACGTTCACAGCAACAGTACAGAAAGAAAACTAGAAGAACATCACAGAAAAGCATCACAGAAAAGCTACAACAAGTAGCGA
>NW_021525033.1:0-449 GCF_001605985.2 Dendrobium catenatum | reverse complement strand
CAGCAGTTATTAGCGGCGGTTTGTAAATCGTCATTATAGAGTGGTATATGCCGAGATTTTCGCAGCGAATATAACAGCGGCATGAAAACCACCGCTTTAGATTTTCACAACTGTTTGGGAAGATGAGTTCTCATTGTCAAATGGTTTGGGGCTTTTTCATTGCTGTGAGGTAGGTGGTGTTCAGATCTACTATAGGGGCAGTGGCAATGGATCATATTTTACAGATTAAGAAAAAAGAATAAAAAAAACATTGATTGTTAGCTAAAGCTAGTTCAAGAAATAAATGAGTTACTACTACACAATTTAATATATTAAAATTATATTGTATGTCTTTAATTAAGATGCTAAACAAATTTAATTTAATTTGTGTAACCTTCCACCATGAAATTAATGAACAATCTCTCTCTCTCTCTCTCTCTCTCTCACTCACCAGGGATTTCCGTAGCAGT
>NW_021525032.1:0-247 GCF_001605985.2 Dendrobium catenatum | reverse complement strand
TAATTGATGAACATAATGCATTAAAAGCTTCACACACATCACTTGAATCTGATTTTAAGAAGTCTACAGAGATGGAGAAAATGTTGAGGATTGAAAACGAGGTCTTAAAAAGCACAAATTTGAAGATTCAAAATGAATTAGAAATATGTAAGAAAACTAGGATGAAACCTACTTTTGATCAATTGCCAAAACCTAGGAAGAGGCATTATCACTCAAACCACTTAAGAAATCCTTTTCCTGGAGTTAG
>NW_021525031.1:0-576 GCF_001605985.2 Dendrobium catenatum | reverse complement strand
AGTAAGAGAGAAATCGTAGTTCGCTCTTGCCTCCTCGCTCCTTAACCACCGTCCGGAGTTTCATCGGACCACCACCTGATCCACGAGTTTCACCAAACATCCACCTAACGCTCATAGTTCCACCGAACCACCACCTGACCATGGAGTTTTGTCGAACCACCACCTGGCACCCGAAGTTCCACCAAGCCACCACCTGACGCTTGAAGTTTCGCCGGACCACCACCTAACACCGGAGTTCCGTCGAACCACCACCTAACATCCGAAGCTCCACCGGGTCACCACGTTATGCTTGGAGTTCCCCCGGACCCCCACTTGACATCCAGAGTTCCACCAGACCACCATCTGACGCCCTGAGTTCCACCGTACCACCACTTTATGCCCGGCTCCCGTCAAACCACTATCTTACGATAATGATCTTTCTGACCCATGTCTCATGCCGACTACAATCCTTCCGACCTCCGTAGCCTACTATGGTCCTTCCGACCTCTGTCGCCTACTACGGTCCTTCCAACCTCAATCGATAGACAACATTTTTTCTGACACGTGTCTCATGCTAACTATGATACTTCTTACCTC
>NW_021525030.1:0-4759 GCF_001605985.2 Dendrobium catenatum | reverse complement strand
ATATTGGATAAAAGTAGACTACCATAATCTCAATGACTCTTTTAACTAATCATGGACACAACTTAAATCTCATCAACTTCTATTGGTTTTTTGTTTGGAGTGATGATCGGTCGCTTAACTCTGATGCTCGTTCTCTTTTTTTTTTTCCGATGATTTAAGTAGAGCTACGTCATTGTCTGGAGCTTTCATTTGTGGATGGAGCAAAGTGGATTCGTTAAATTCTTAGGCTTCGCTTGAGACAGCTTTCTTACTGCTTTGATTTTTACAAAGTAGCAACAATTTCTGTTTGATTTGTGAAAGTCACTTTCTACAACACAGTGAGAAAGCTATCCCAAACAATGCTTAATTTTTTTCTTTTTGGAAATATTTTTTTATAGCAAAAAGCTCTTAAGATCTAAATTACTTGTGCAAATCCTCTCAACATTCCTAGAAATAAAAAAATAAGTCTTTACCAGTACTCTTTTTCTTATGGCATAACTTTTCAACCTCCACTTCACTTTTCCAAATTTGTTGGCTTTGTTTGGGGTGTGATAAATTGGTTCTAAGTAGGTTTATAATAAGGATTAGGTTGATTCTATTGTGGACTGAATATCATAATTTGGAATCACAAATTCAATATTTCAATAATATAGGAAGAAGACAACATATACATCAACATATATGAGAACATTGTTACCTTCAACTGCAGATCATTCTATATTTCTATTCTTTCCAGGTTCCTCCTTTAAAAAAATAAATAAAAATATCAGAGACTAACTGCCCCCACCTTTTCTGTAACATACATTAATTCAGAAGAGGGTGATTAGACATTTGCAGCTAAGATGATAAATCTCTCCCTCTCCCAACCCTCTAAAGAAAAGTAGAAAAGTGAGAGAGATTGAAAGAAATAGGAGGGAAAAAATACCTCAGCTCAAATCACACCCACTTGATTGTGACCCCTCCCATCACCTTTTAAGCTCATTCCTCTTCTCCTCATTCTGCCTCTCCTTCCCCACTTCTCTTCTTCATCCACTCAGCCTTCTCTCCATTCTTCCACTCAACTTGTTTCATAATAAGGTTTCAGAACAATTTCTATAGTCCAATTGGCATTGAAAGGCATGGGAAGGCACTCCTGCTGCCATAAGCAGAAGCTAAGGAAAGGCTTGTGGTCTCCTGAAGAAGATGAGAAGCTTCTTAAGCACATCACTAAGCATGGACATGGTTGTTGGAGCTCTGTCCCCAAGCTAGCAGGTAAATATATAACTATAAGCATTGAATGATAGCTAAAAGTTTGTTTTTTATCTACATTCTAAATGAAATTGGAACACAATTCAGGTCTGCAGAGATGTGGAAAGAGCTGCAGGCTTAGGTGGATAAACTACCTGAGACCTGATCTCAAAAGAGGCACATTTTCACAGCAAGAGGAGAACCTCATCATTGAACTCCATGCAGTTCTTGGAAACAGGTCCTTTTAATTTTATACTTTATATTCTTTCTGTTTCTTGTTTAGTTGAAAAAGTTCTGACATGATATTTTATAATAACTTTTTTTTTATCAGATGGTCTCAGATTGCAGCACAGTTACCTGGGAGAACAGACAATGAGATCAAGAACTTATGGAACTCCTGCATCAAGAAGAAGCTGAGGCAGAGAGGCATTGACCCCAGCACACACAAGTCTCTCTCAGAGGCTGAAAATCCTGAAGAGAATAAGGTTTCTACAAGCAGTGAAAGGAATTCTATATTGTACACCGGTGATAGCCTTAAGCACACAGTGCCTCAACCTGCTCCATCTCTGATGCAATCAGTTGACAAAAATTCCATTGCAGCTAAAGAGTTCTTCATTGATAACTCGACCACCTGCCTTCGATCTTCATCAAATTCCATGGCTTGCTTCACTGTCCCTCAGCTTAACTATGGTAGTTCCACATCTAGCTTACCATCGAACCCAAATCCTTTTCTCTGTTTTAACCAGAACTGCAGGGTGTTCGATATGAATCCAGAATTGAGCTGCACTTCAATATCAACAATGGGGCCATCAATTTCGAGTTCAATTCTCTCAAATTCAATTGACTTTAAGTCTTCTGTTGATCTGTCTTCCAGCTGCCTTCCTCCATCCTATACTGGTGCTCCAGTTTTCCCATATTTGGAAGTTGTTAATCCAAGCAGATGCAGCAGTGGAAGCAGCAGCAGCAGTTCCTTCTTTGACAGTGGCTTGCTGTCATGGCCAGATTTGACAGCAGAGAAAGAAACTCAAATCCATTTACAAGGTGACCCTGAGGACCTCAAATGGTCAGAGTACCTTCAGGGAAATTTCCCAGTTTCTTCAGTTCTCCATAGCCAAAACCAGCCATTATATGGCAGCGAAGCAAACTCAGAAAGCCATTTCGGCATCGAAGGGCTGGGCCTTTGGCATCAGAACCCGCAACCACAGCATCAGCAACATCACCAGCAGCCACAGCAGCAGGCTTCAGATTTATATGGTAAGGAATATCAGAGGATTTCTACATTGTTTGGTCAGATATAGCCGTTTCAAAGATAACCATGATTATATAGAGTTGGAGAAAGAAAGATACAAAAGTAAAAACTTTTTCAACAGAATTTTCAATTTGCAAAGGCAGGAAGGAGTACATGAGTATAAGAGAATAAGAAGGCTGGTTTCTGTTCTGATTCTTCAATCATTGAATGTGTGTGTACCATATGATTTTTCTCATGTATATAGGCCTTATGATACTGAAAAGAACTCCTCTTATCTATTGTCTGATCTCTATGATTTGAGCAGTGGCAGGTTCAACGCTTCCTCTGCGCTCTGCAGAAAGTTGTGGAACATTGCAGAATAAAGCTTGTTTAAATGTCCTTTTTTTCCCCTTTCTTTTCTTTTTTGTTTAAATTTCTCTGCAACTAGCAAACATATTTATGATTGTTTTTGTTGAAAACCATCAATTTCTCTGCCTTTAGTCCTTTTTCTTCACTTTTATCCTTATGATATAAGATAGCCACACATTTGAAAGGTAAAGTTTCAAGCCACATATCACAGCTGCTGCAGGCTTTCAGAAGCAGTCAACATTCTGTTCCTATGAAGGCTACTTCATACTATATACTGATTATGTACTTTTCAGGACAAGTTCACTACATTGAAAGCTACATGAATCGTTTCTTCACTCCTTACTACCAGAGAAAGAATAGATCATATAAAGTAAACAAGGATATATTTTCTTTACCTATTACTAATAAGAAAGTGACTCTCAAATATCTTTTTCAGCATAAGATATGAAATCCAACCAACTTTTTGTCAAGGAGCTATCTTAAGTCCCACTTTGCTCTATAAAGCAAGGAAGGGATGAAAAAAACTTGCAAACAAAGGTGATTAAATTTGACAAGCTTTCCAATATTGGGTTTTAATCTTGTATTTTGCTGCTTTAAGATTGTGATCGAACTTGATGGAGGGGACATCATCTAGAACATTTCTTTTGTGGAATGCTTCTTTCCCTTTATTCTGATAATTAAAGAGAATATTAGTATGAAAGTTCAAATGAAGTGGGTGTCCCCTCTATTTCACATGCTTAGAAAAGTTGGTTTAGGGTGACTCAACCAAAAGGATTAAAATTGACCAAGGGGCATTCATGATAAAAGTAATTATGAACATAAAAGCTTAAGTCTATAAATGAATAGCAATAACTAGTATTTCTATATTATGATGTATATTTGATGACAAAATAGCTCATTTCCTCCCTCATCCCCATTTTTGCTCTGCAAATAATGATAAAAGTAGAGAGATAAATTAATCTATATTTCTTGAGTTCTTTTTACAACATTTACAAGCTTATTTGTAGGCAAAGGGTGAGAACAAGAAAGAGAAAAAAAAAACACATTAATGAACTGCCACATATTAAAAAGAAAATCTCGCAAAGTAATGATAAAGATCTTTCACTCACACAATATATGTATAGATATATGATAATATTTGCCTAAAACTTAGAAGAGGTGTACAGAAAATGTTAACAGGGTTTGAAACTTTCATTAACGATTTGGTGAAGATATTGGCTGTGTATTCTCAAGAAGCAATAAACAGAACGCGAAAAGAAGGAAAAAAAACAATCAGTCTTAATGTTCTTGGTGAAGTCTTGATAAATAATATTCTGTAATGAAAACCACAATTTGATTTTCATAACAAAGCAATAGATGGATCATCATGAAAATAAGCTCTGTTAGCACTCGAGAAAACTACAGAGGGAGGGAGAGAGAGAGACAGAGAGAATTTGATTCCTCTTTCTTTTATTATTCACAATATATACAAGCCTATTTACAGCCAAAACGGAGGAACAGTAAAGAAAAATACAATAAGAACATAACTTTCTTTCCTCTCCTGCATAGCAAAACATCTCTTCAATAACAAAAATTGATCAGTTGAATGGCCCAACCATGCACCTTCATGGATTCATCATGAGATTCAACATTCAATTGAATGAAAGAATCAAATGACTAAATTAGTGGCAGAAGCTTTTACTGATAAACTGCCAAATAAACTAAACTGTCATAAGAGATTTGATGTGCTCATAATTAGGCTATGTGCTTTTGCTTTTGAATAAGGCCACTTAGGGAGAGATGATTAAGTCATTATCTTTTAAAAGAAGCAAAATAAATTTAAGACAACTTGCAGTGCTTCACTATGATGAAGCCATACTTTAAATCTGCAATATACACATCTCTTTTTAATATATTTCCGATAGTCATCTGACCGCCTTAAATACAACCAGTATTTGATAAATTTCTTGTAGTGTA
>NW_021525029.1:0-542 GCF_001605985.2 Dendrobium catenatum | reverse complement strand
AAAAAGAGGGTCCAGAAACACAAAAGAAAAAGAGAAAATAAAAACTAAAACAGATTAAAAAGACAAACTACAGAAAACATGAAACAAATAGCAGAAAAACACATACTACAAAAATGAAGGATCATGATCATCAGATGGAGGTGGTGGAGGTGGCTGCTGAAAGTTGCTGGCAAGCATGGTAAACTGAGCATTAAACCAGGTGATGTCCTGGTCAAGCTGCTGCTGCTGGTGAGTAAGGTAACTGTCAAATCGGGCTAAAGGGTTGAAAGTGAAAAACCATGGCTGGAACGGCCAGAATTTAAAGAAACCGCCATATCATCCTGGCCGATCGCAGAATAGTCCAGGACGATATGCCTCAATAATTACGTATAGGCCGATTGGTCAAAAAGGTGGTCCGATCATCTGGGCCGATCAGATATCGGCCAGGCCGATGAGACACAGGCGATCGTCCCGAGGAGTCAATCCGGACGACCTTCGAAAAAGCAGATCGTCCGGGCCGATTAGGAGTATCGTCCAGGACGATGCACAATAATTGATCGTAC
>NW_021525028.1:0-275 GCF_001605985.2 Dendrobium catenatum | reverse complement strand
ATTCACCATATGTGACACCAAACAAAAAGGAACAAAATAAACAAAAATGAAAGCAGAGCAAACTAGAACAACAAAAATCAAGCACAAAACTAGCACAAACATAAATAAAATAAAAAAAATGTCATAAAAACTAAAAATTTCAAGCAAGTGATTAGGCAGCGAGTTTAAGTAATTTTGAGCTGCCAGCCTCCTTATGTCAAGTTATCCTATGCTCCCACGAGATCTTTGGTGAGAGCATTCCTGCAAAACTCAACAACAGTCAGATTTAGGAACCC
>NW_021525027.1:0-234 GCF_001605985.2 Dendrobium catenatum | reverse complement strand
ATATTAAAATTAACATAAAACTTTAATATTACATTCTTAACACTCATATAATATTTTAATATCAAATAAAGCACTCCTATATTTCATTCTTATCACTCGTACCACCTTCTAAACTTTAATATTTCATTCCATGCACCCATATTTGTTCTATGGGTGATAGTCATATAATATTAAAATTTTAGATGTTAGATATGTAAATATCATGAAATAAAGTGGTATGTAAATAAATCCCCC
>NW_021525026.1:0-214 GCF_001605985.2 Dendrobium catenatum | reverse complement strand
CAGTTAATTGATTTAGGATTAACTATAGGTACTATTCTCATTTATTGTAATAACACTAGTGCTATTTGTATTTCTAAAAATCCTATTCAACATTAAAGAACCAAACATATTGACATCAGGCATCATTTCATATGGGTTTATATATCCAAAGGAGAAATTGAACTCATTCATGTTTCTATAGAAAATCAACTTGTAGACATTTTTATAAAACCAC
>NW_021525025.1:0-294 GCF_001605985.2 Dendrobium catenatum | reverse complement strand
ACTAAATTCTATTTTTTACTGGGCCAAGATACTAAAGAATTTCCTATGAATTGACAAGTTCTAGATGTACTTTTTGATAAATCCTATATTATGCAAAATTTGAATAAAAAAATCAGATAATTTCAAAAGTGGTGTTCTGCTTAGGATACCAAATTCCTATATTTTGAGTTCATAAAAGATATCTCAGAATTCTTTTAACGCTCTCAAATGTGATTCCTTTGGATTAGAATGAAATCTAGCATACAAATAAACATTACACATGATATAAGGTATGCTAGCAATCAAGTAAGGCAA
>NW_021525024.1:0-204 GCF_001605985.2 Dendrobium catenatum | reverse complement strand
TTTTCCAAAATTTTTATTGTATTCCTTTGTAAAAGATCAAAAAATAATCGTTATTATCACATCCAAAGAATTATCATTGATTGATATTTTCCCCCTTTGGGGAGATACATATTTCTTTGATAAGGCTTTGGATGTGAACTTATCAATCACACTTCTTGACTATTATAGCTAGATAATCAATTGAACCTCATTTTGATCCTTCGG
>NW_021525023.1:0-223 GCF_001605985.2 Dendrobium catenatum | reverse complement strand
GCTTTTGAAACATTTGATGAAGATCAAATGACTAGACTGTATGAAAAACTTATTTTTGATGCAGCATGTTCGAATTTAAGGGCTAGTGTGAAAGAGCCACCAAATACATAAACTAAAAAATTATTTGAGTTATTACATGTATCTCAAAAACCAATTTGGGACGGTTGCAAAACTCATTCGGAATTGTCGATTGTAGTGAGGATGCTAAGTATTAAAACTGAAT
>NW_021525022.1:0-334 GCF_001605985.2 Dendrobium catenatum | reverse complement strand
AAAACATATTTTTAAAAAGATACATGCATTCCTTTTAGAGAATATGCTGGTTTTATCTTTTATGTAGCCTCATGAAGAAAGAAATCAAATGGAACAAACATAGTTATGTTCGGCTGAACAAATTATCATGTGTTTTTAGTTAGAAAAAAAAAACGTCCCACAAATGGGAACAATTGAGAAAATGCCATTGCTAATAGACTATATTGCACCGATACGGATACGACGACACGGATACGACACAATACGGATACGGGACAAGTCAATTCTTAAAAATACATGATACAGGTATGGCGCGGATACGACATCATAATTTATAAATCATACATAAAAATTA
>NW_021525021.1:0-301 GCF_001605985.2 Dendrobium catenatum | reverse complement strand
TATACTAAAAGCTGCTTTATAAAGCAGCATAAAATATATCCAAAATAAAAACTTTGTTTGTGACAACTATTTTATTGCTTCTTAAAACAAAATTTTAGTACAAACATTAACATTTTCATACTAAAACTTTGTTTTAATAAGAGAAAAAAAAAAGTCCCAAACGAAGCGGAAGTCTTTATCTCCTTGGCAAAGTCAAATATCCATAATTTTTTTTTTCTTTAATTTTTTATATTTTTATGTTGAAGAACAAAATATAAATTTAATAAAAGTAAAATTTTATTTTTTGAAAATCTTACCAACT
>NW_021525020.1:0-238 GCF_001605985.2 Dendrobium catenatum | reverse complement strand
ATCTACAAGTAAAATATTTTCAATCATAAGGTTCTTGAAATTACCAATTATACCTGCTCCTATCACCTTCTTGGTGGTGTTGTCTCAAAGAGTAACCTTGCCTCCAGTCATGGACTCTAGTACAACAAACTGGTTGGTATCACCAGTCATATGTCGAGAGCATCCACTGTCCAGGTACCATATACTCTCACGAGGCCTTTTCTGAGAGCCCTCCTGCAAAATTATCAAATGTTAGATT
>NW_021525019.1:0-208 GCF_001605985.2 Dendrobium catenatum | reverse complement strand
TTAAAATACCAATTCAACCCACTTTTGGTTAGCCTCAAAACTAATTCATAAGGGCTTAACATCCCTAACGAACTTTCAAGTGGTATCAGAGCACTTTCAGAAGCTATAATACTTTTTGTTATGTGTTAAATAAGGTTAATGTTAGATCCAAACTCAATAAGATATCCTATGAGCTGCTTATGGGTAGGACACCCAATCTTTCTTATTT
>NW_021525018.1:0-2831 GCF_001605985.2 Dendrobium catenatum | reverse complement strand
CTAGTGAAAATTAGGGTTTTCTATTTAATTTTGATGCATGATAGGATCATATGGTTTGCATTTGATATAATGAGTTTATGGCATAGCATTGAATACCTTATAATTTCATAGAAATATTAAAATTAGTTTTATATTTTTAGAACTTATTATTTTAATTATAAATATATAAAATCAATTCAAACTACTTTGAAAATATTTATAGTAATTATAGGCACTAATTTGATTAATTGAATTCATGGGGTTAGATTTTAAATTCATTGTCATGCTTGCTCCTTATTTTTCATAGGTGAAAATTAAGGTTTTTAAGTTAATTTCAATGCATGGTGGGTTCATTTGGATATGGATTTAGTTTGATAAGTCAATTGCATTGGATTGAACATCCCTAATTTTTCCTAGAACTATTCAAGCTACTTTTGTGTTTTTTTATAACTAAAATAATTATAATTTAGTTTATTAAATCTAGTAAAGAATATTATATTTCTTTGAGAAAAATTCTAAAATTAAAAAGACATCAATTTTAGTAATTGAATGCATTGATTGAACTTCAAACCACTAATTTTCATTCTCCCTAATTTCCCCAATTTAAACCTATTTTGCAAATTCTACATTTAAATTTAAGAAAATCAATTTCAACGCATTTGGATGGTTGTTTGGACATGTATTTGAATTTTAAAAAAATTTTATGTTGTGGAACAATTACAAATTAATTTGGATTTTTCATAAATGATATAAATTTATATTAATAATAGAAAATAATCAATAATTAAAAAAATAAAATTATTTCTCATACAATGCCTTATTCACGAGCATTTGATCTAAATTCAAAATGCATTTGAGGTTTGAGTCTTGAGATAAGGATTTCCATAATTAAAATGCCAAATTATAATTATTAAAAATCAATATCATCTTTAAGTTCATTATTTATGGCTTGATTGACCTATCCTATGGTCAATGAACATGCATTTGTCATCCCCAACTTTTTTGAGAATTTTCTTGATTTATTTAAGTTTTCATAATTTTCACAAATTTGGTTTAATTACAAAAATTACAAAAAAAAATCTCATAAATTGCTTAAATATTAGAGAATGTGATTGTTCTTATTAAGAATATTTAGTTCATTGACTATCTCATTTGGTTGAAATTTGATTAATCCCCAAATTTTCTTGATTTAAATCCCTCTTTTTTCCTTGATTATTTACTTAATTAAAAACAGGACTTGATCATTATCTTCGATTATTTTGAAATTTATTTCCTAATTAAAAAAATGAACTCCATTAATATTAATTTTAAAACACCTAATGTTTAATTTTAAATAATTTTTTAGTATTTTGGATATTTTGATATCTTTAATTCTATAAATTATTTTAAATTGTTTTGAAATCCACTATATTCAATTTTGACCCTATTGAATTTGGATTGGAAAATTCTGAGCAAAAGTTCTAATTAGAATACTAGGACAAACACATTTTTATGAGGTGCTCTCCAAATCAGGTTAACATTATGTTAGCTTGAGTTGGCTTGCCCTAAATTAACATGTGTTTTTGGCTATATGCATTAAACAAAATAAAACTATATCTAGATTGCATTATATGGTCATATGAGTCACACACCTATTCCCATACATCTCTTTGAATTATTCTTCTTGGCTCAATTGATTAGGGTTAATCTTGACAAAAATGAGTCATGCATAACATTTAACATTTGAGCATAATATTAATCAACCTACTACTCTTAATATATTGATTGGTTTATCTCTTATTCATTCAAGGTTGCATCCATAGCATTCTAGACTCAATTTGTATATAAAGGAGCATCTATGACCAAATTTAAGCAAATTTAGATAGTTTGGAGCCTTCAACATTTCTCACTCTTATTAGCACACTAAATTCAAGTAAGGGTGTACTTTTTATTAAGGAGAAATACTTAGTTTACGGCTTCGAGAGGGAGTTCATATTGACGTCTATACCTCCAACTTTTTTTGAAAATATAATTTTGCACCACAAACCATGGATAATGATGCAATATTTAAATAGATGTCATACGAAAATTTATATGATCAACACTGGATACTAATGCAATATTTAAATTGAATTTTTTTGAAATTAAATACATGACTATCTTAACCTCAATTTTAGATAATTGAACTACTTTTTTCAATGGAATGAGCCCAAAGAAAATAAAAGTGCTCTAATCTAAGTTCAATTGAGCTCAAATCAAGAACTTAAAGTATACCTAAAAACTTCATGGCACTATTTGATGTATTCAATAATCTTCAAATCATCATGCATATTCATTGTTAAAATGAGCACCTTAATAATAGGAATCTCATAAGCCTAAGATTATTGAAATTTATAAATAATAATAATAATAATAATAATAATAATAAGATTATTGAAATTTAATGCCTTTAAGGAACTTAAATGCTAAAAACATAGCATATAATTGAGAGAATAAACACCAGCCATTTAATTGAGTGTTTGAAGATTTTGGCTAAAATTAACAAAGTAGTATTTTAGAAAACTAAAATTAGGCCCATGTTTTTCATTTGAAAGGTATATATCTAATAATTGATTTGACTATTACTATCACTAATTATCATTGTCTAACTATTTGTTTGATGCTCCAAAATTTAATTTGGAAGAATTATTCTTTTATCTGTTAATAAATAATAACTAGAGTTATCTAAATAGCAGCAAAAATAAAATTATCAATCAAAACATCAATATATACATCAATATTCAATTCCCAAAATTTTTATACATTACCTAGGATCTATAAAATAATCACATATATTTCATGTGAGAGCTCGTTCCTTTGATTTGCCTTCCAAG
>NW_021525017.1:0-247 GCF_001605985.2 Dendrobium catenatum | reverse complement strand
TTATATTAAAAAATTATTATGCCGTGTCCACGCCGCATCCGTTTCCTATATTTTTAAAAAATGCCATGTCCCGTGTCCGTGTCGTGTCCGTGTCGATGCATCATAGGCTAAACCTGACTTGGAATTGGATGAGCTTGAAACTATAAGGTAAGTACAATGGTGAAAAAATGATAGCTCAAATGAAAGAACTCAAATTCTAATTGTTTATAAACCTTCTTCCGAGTCAAACATATTTTACATATGTGCA
>NW_021525016.1:0-510 GCF_001605985.2 Dendrobium catenatum | reverse complement strand
TGAGAGTTAAAAATAAATGAGTTTCCTTCCATTGACTATTTTAGAGAAGTCAAACACAACTTACCAAAGATTTCAAAAAAAACCAGGAAGTATATTTTTCATTTTTAGAAAAGTAAGTGTGTGTGTTGATGAGAGAAAAAAAAAATTCACATAAACAAAAAGGGATAAACAAAAATGAAAAAACATAAAAATAAAAACGAAAAACATAAAAACAAAAAACAAAAACACAAACAAAAAACACGAAAGGCTCTGATACCACTTGAAAGTTCGTTAGGGATGTTAAGCCCTATAGAACTGGCCCATGCTAACCAAGAGATAGGTGAATTGGAAAACTTTAAAACCCAAGATAAAACTCCAACCAAAATCACCACAAATAAAGTGCGGAAGAAAAATAAATGCGGAAGCGATAATAAGAAAAGAGCACATCAAATTTATAGTGGTTCGGTTAAACCTTGACCTACATCAACTCCTTGGAGGCACCCTCCAAGTGTTGCACTAAAATTGTGACTC
>NW_021525015.1:0-619 GCF_001605985.2 Dendrobium catenatum | reverse complement strand
ATCTGACACTCATGGCACCTCTTAGCATGGTTAATACAATTTGCCACCATTGTTGGCCAATAGTAACCCATCCTCTTAATTTTAGCGGCCATTTTAGGACCTGACTGATGTGCACCACAAAGTCCTTCGTGAACTTCTGCTACTACTTTATCTGCTTCCTTGGTCCCTAGGCACCTTAGCCACATCTGATCAAAAGCTCGTCGGTACAGCGTGTCGTTGACAAATGCATATCGCAGAGCCCTTTTACGAATTTGTGCGGCCATAGACTTTTCTATCAGGAGCTTATTTTCTTTGAAGTAGTCAATGAATGGCTGCCTCCAATCATTTTCGACTTCAACATCTAAACAATGCCGCCACGATTCTGAAGCTTGACTAGCTTTACATCTCTTGGCCACATGATATTCTTCCGAATAATTTTCCATAACAATTTGATGAAGGGGTTGAGGCTCAACTGGGATTGTATCCTCCTTTCCTGGATTCGGTACCTTTTCTGCCATTGGGAATTGTAACAGAGCAGGCTCTAAGATTCGACGATTATAAACCCCAATGAATATAGGCTTCTCTTCATTGGTATTTGCCATCTCCTTGGCCAATTTGGCCAAACAATCTGCTTTTCCAT
>NW_021525014.1:0-255 GCF_001605985.2 Dendrobium catenatum | reverse complement strand
GGGTCAACCCAAACTTGACCCGATTTTACAAATGTGTCGGGTTTCGGGTCAGGTCAGATTTTGACACCCCTAAATAGCCCGCCTGATTTTTTTTCGTTTCGTCAATTTCAATAAAATTGCTCATCCTAAATACAAATTTTTTTTCTCAATAAAAACATTCTTTTTTTTCTTTAACATTATTTATCTAAAATTAAAATAACAATTTAATATAATATATAATTAAAACATATAATGTAATAATATTAATTTCTTTTT
>NW_021525013.1:0-213 GCF_001605985.2 Dendrobium catenatum | reverse complement strand
ACCTTTGTCACCCGACTACGGTCCCTCCAACCTCCATCACCCACCAACTATATGGTCTATGGTCCTTTAACCACAGCTGCTCGACTACATTGATTCCTTCAATCTCCGTCACCCAACTACGGTCCCTCCAATCTTGGTAGCCCGACTACAGTCCTTCAACCAGCGTCGCGCATAAATGATCCCTTCAAACTCAATTGCCCAACTACGATCCTA
>NW_021525012.1:0-323 GCF_001605985.2 Dendrobium catenatum | reverse complement strand
TAATAAGCCATCCGCATCCACCTTCGTGCTCCGCCTTTGCTACAATTTTTTTTCCAAATGATGTGGACCAATTTCTCTCCTTCTCTCTCTCTCTCTATTTCTCTTGGGCTCTCTCTCTTTACTTTCTCTCTCTCTCTCTCTCTCTCTCTCTCTCTCTCTCTCTCTCTCTCTCTCTCTCTCTCTCCCGCCTTTATCTTACCCCTATCTCCCTCTATTTCTCTTCGTCTCTCTCTCTCTTTACATTCTCTCTCTTACTTTCTATTTGCCCAATATTACCACCCTCATTACAGCTCTCTTTTGTTTGGGAATTTAGACTTATAGCT
>NW_021525011.1:0-297 GCF_001605985.2 Dendrobium catenatum | reverse complement strand
AGTTCATTATGGATTTTATTGACATTAACTAGTATGGTTTTCCTGGTATGAATTGATCTATTGATTTCTGATTGATTTATTGATTACACTACGCATGATTGATATCGACGGATTAATTGTATTGAATCAATTTATTACTGAATGGATTTACCGACGGATTTACGGGTTTACTGTTACCGTACGATTTCATTGATATTTATATTATGTTACTGCGCATTGCTACTGTTAATAGATACTATATGGATATGGATATTGTATTGGTTCATGGATACAGATACCGATATTATTGATTCATCG
>NW_021525010.1:0-262 GCF_001605985.2 Dendrobium catenatum | reverse complement strand
AAAAGCCTGTATGAAAGGATGCCTCATAACTTACATGATTTTGAAAAGGCGTTACAATTTTGGACACATTCAATCATACATACGAAATTTTATTTCGTATGTATGAACCCAATATCGTACGAGACGAAATTATTTTTGTTCGTACGAACGATCATTTTTTCTTTAAATTGAAAGGTTTAGAACTCAAACTTCATTCACTACAAAAACCCTTTCAATCTTCTAATATCCTTGATCTTCTCCATGGCTAGTTCAAGCAAAAGAG
>NW_021525009.1:0-211 GCF_001605985.2 Dendrobium catenatum | reverse complement strand
AATCAAAGTTAACTTCTACATCTTATTACCGTATACCAAATTATAGTCCTTATGATTCGATATACATGATAAGATATAGACTTCTTTTCAAAATTCTGATTCAAACTTCTCTTTTCTAAATCTCAGACAATCAAATTATCTGCAATGGCCGGCAAACTTCTGTTCTCAATGGATTGTGACTTGATGGTTGAGGAGTTAGTCTATGAAAACT
>NW_021525008.1:0-314 GCF_001605985.2 Dendrobium catenatum | reverse complement strand
TTTGTGAGCTGAGGTAAATTTTGATTTGTCCACCCTGGCAAAATGTTGCGGAGGGTGGATGGATTTTGCTTTAAGTGTTTTGATGAATTTATTTCAATTTTAAATATTTTTGGACTTTGATGATTTTTGGAATTTTGGATTTTGAATGGGTATTTTAGATAGGATTTGAAAATATTTGTGAACCCCTCCGGTTGAGATAAACATTCAACACGGCCATTATCGGGGTGTTTGAGGTCATTTCTCTTTTGTTGATTGAACCCTGTCAATTCGACCAAGATATTGATCGAGGATCGGGTTTCGTAGGCTTTATGCCC
>NW_021525007.1:0-237 GCF_001605985.2 Dendrobium catenatum | reverse complement strand
AAGTTTGGGACTATATTCCCGAAGTTGGGGTCTTATAGTCAAAGATATGCCCCGGATCCTAAGTCTAATTTGGACGCTGGACCACAGCCGTCCGAACCTAACTAATGCAGTGCAGAACCTGGTCTTACCCCGACCTGGATTGGGGAGCCAGCTAACCACCTAGTCGATTTAAAATATGTGAACCCGGTCTTTTATAAAAGAGTGGTAGGGACGTTGTAATTAAAGTTTTGGAGAGTT
>NW_021525006.1:0-303 GCF_001605985.2 Dendrobium catenatum | reverse complement strand
TTGGATGTAGAAAACCTGGACATATGAAAAATCAGTGCCCTAATTTGAGAACTCCAGGAAAAGAAAAGAGAAAAGCAAAGCAAATTTTAAAATGGCCAAATAATGAAAAGCAAAAAATCTCTTGGGCAGACTTAGCTTCTGAATCATCTAATCAGGAGAAAGATGATGTTTAAATCAATGTTTGTATTTTTTTTGTTTGTTTTGTTTGCATGTTTTGTCATTCTTTTTGTGTTTTTCGTGTGTTTTTTGTTTTAGATTTATTCTTGTTTCATCCTTTCTTTCTTTTCTTTTTCTTCTTCTTTA
>NW_021525005.1:0-281 GCF_001605985.2 Dendrobium catenatum | reverse complement strand
CCCACCTATGCGCAGCACTTGATCTCCGTCATTGGCGACGTCGCCTTATCCGCAACCTGCTCGGCAGCAGAACAGAGAGTAGGTAATGGCTTTTTGAAGGTGTTGCCAACTTCATAGTTCCAAATGCGGAGGAAGAAGTCGGTTCCAGGCTTGCCGGTGGGGAGAGAGTCATTTGCGAGTTCAGACTCGACGGTGGCATAGGATGTGGATGAGAAGATGATGGATTTCTGATAGAGGCGGGCTTCGGCATCAAGGCAGGCGCTTTCCCTTTTTTTTCAGGG
>NW_021525004.1:0-349 GCF_001605985.2 Dendrobium catenatum | reverse complement strand
TGTACGATGTACTGTACGAACAGTTCAATAAAAGTGCGGTTCGTTCAGGACGAAGCATGGGACGGCCAGAATTGTCTCTGTTGATCGTATAGTACGATCAAGATCGTACAGTATGACCAAGATATCAAAAATAAGCCGTTTTGATTGAACATTCAGCCGATTAAGTTAGGCAATATTTTAAACATCGTACAGTACGATCATGATCGTACAGTACGACTAGAATAACTTTTCAAATTCAAATCTTTGCCTAATTTAATGGACGGCGAGGTTTCTAATTATAACAGATCGTACAGCCCGATGTGGTGATCGTATAGTATGATTAGTTATATTCAAAAATAATTTTTTTAGG
>NW_021525003.1:0-397 GCF_001605985.2 Dendrobium catenatum | reverse complement strand
ATTCTGTACGCAGTGGATCATCCTGTACGATCGTGGATCGTCCTTGACGATTTTACTTAAACGATCTGAAATGACCCTATTTTAATATGTGTACGAAATGCCTTCGTACTGCTGATCGTCCTGTACGAACTAGGTTCGTCCAGTACAAATGGTTATTACAAGGTCGGTTCTAGAAACTACTGAAAACTGTTCTAAGTGGGTTAATCGTTTGGACGAGAATATGTTCGTCTGGACGAAATTTTTACAGAAAACCGATCGTCCTGGACGATTCTTGACTTTGTCTGGACGAAAATTTTCCAAAGAACCAATCGCCACGGACGATAATTTATTTTCGTCTGGACGAAAATTTTCTAGAGTTCCGATCGTCCTAGACGATTTTTTATTTCGTCGGGACGAA
>NW_021525002.1:0-307 GCF_001605985.2 Dendrobium catenatum | reverse complement strand
AAAAAGCATTATATGGATTGAAACAGGCACCTAGGGCCTGGTATGAGAGGTTGAGCACCTTCATACTTAAAAGATTATTTGGAAAAGGAAGTGTGGATACAACTCTCTTTTTAAAGAAATTTGGAAAGGATATACTTATTGTTCAAATTTATGTGGATGATATATTTGTTGGATCTTCAAATAAAAATCTTTGTGATGATTTTTCTAAAATAATGAGTAGTGAATTTGAAATGAGTATAATGGGAAATTTAAATTACTTTTTAGGTTTTCGCATTAAGCAACTTGAGGAAGGAACATTTCTTAGTCA
>NW_021525001.1:0-292 GCF_001605985.2 Dendrobium catenatum | reverse complement strand
TCACAACAGACAGATTTCCCATTCTTTCAAACATAATCTAAGGTTTTGACCTCTTATTACTCCCAACATAAAGAATTTCAGAGAGTTTCATATTCCTTACATCAAATAAAATCCAAAGAATTATGCCCCTTTAAAATCTCCCAGCGAATATTTGTTTCACATCAAAACTCGTATAAACCAATTAACATAACTAACACATAATTCATTACATTATACAAATTAAAGCATAAAGGAACTCATTGTAAAATATTTCAATTTATTATTGATACGGCATCACAAAATTAGCTTGATC
>NW_021525000.1:0-270 GCF_001605985.2 Dendrobium catenatum | reverse complement strand
TGTAAAGTTTGACATTAGGAAAGCATTTGATACTGTCTCAAGGATTTCCTCCTTCTAAGGATGGCTCGAAAGGGATTCCCTCCTAGGTTTATTAATTAGATTAAAGCTTGCATTTCAAAGGTTAACTTCTCCAAGTATCTTGATGGGAAACAGGAAGGTTTCTTCCCCTCCTCTTCCAACCTTAAGTAAGGGTGTTTGTTAAGCCCTATCTTTTTTTTTTTTGCATCTCCTCTTCTTCCAGCCTTAAGTAAGGGTGTCTGTTAAGCCCTT
>NW_021524999.1:0-208 GCF_001605985.2 Dendrobium catenatum | reverse complement strand
CCTGGTACTGGCTTTGAAAGTAATGGAGGTGAGGATATATAAATTCGGAGTTGTTCGAAAGCCTCCTGACATTCATCTGTCCATTGGAACCCTGAGTTACGGGCTCCTCTTAGTATCTTAAAGAAAGGAAGGTATTTATCGCCCGAGCGGGCCAAAAAGCGAGAAAGAGCCGCAATTCTTCCATTTAGACGTTGGACTTCTCTAATGC
>NW_021524998.1:0-231 GCF_001605985.2 Dendrobium catenatum | reverse complement strand
AAATCTTTTGATTCACATATAGATGTGACTTTGGCATTAAATTTATCAAGTAAAGAACATAGAATTTTACTAACTTTTTCAACGTTTGAAAGTTCTCTACCTTAATCATGTAATGACAACACAATTTGATTAAATCTAGTAAACATGTCTAAGATAGTCTCATATGGTTTCATGCTGAAAAGTTCATAATCAAGCATTAGAATATTCAATTTCGATTGTTTGACTTCACTA
>NW_021524997.1:0-286 GCF_001605985.2 Dendrobium catenatum | reverse complement strand
ACCGCTCTGTGAAGACAAATACCGAGTAATACCGAGTTGTACCGAGTTTTTTCTTAACGAGTTTTTTTAGAAAAACTCGGTATTTGCTAGAAAAACCGAGTTGTACCGAGTTTTTCTAGAAATACCGAGTTGTACCAAAGTTTTTAGGAAAACTCGGTACAACTCGGTATTGCTCGGTATTTGCTTGGTATTGCTCGGTATTTGCTCAGTATTTGTTAATTCCAAGCAAAATCAATCAATATCTAGCAATACCGAGTAATATCGAGCAATACCTAGCAAAATCGAG
>NW_021524996.1:0-221 GCF_001605985.2 Dendrobium catenatum | reverse complement strand
AAGGTTGCTCCAAGCAAGGATCCATCATCATCTTCTCTAATCATCATCCTTAGTTCTTTGGGGGTTCTAGAGAGGTAAACTTCAAAATCTGATTATGGTTCTCTGCGGGCTTCAGGAAGAAGAAAAAGGAGTTGGGTTCTCTGCCTGCTTCTGGAGGAAGCAAAAGGAGTTGGGTTCTCTACCTAACCAAGGTTGGTGGAAAGGAGATTTGTAAAGGCTTC
>NW_021524995.1:0-318 GCF_001605985.2 Dendrobium catenatum | reverse complement strand
TTCTTAACAGGAGGAACAATCTGTAACTCAAAATCAGTACCAGGTTCTTCATCACCACTAGAAATGTCCGACCCCTCCAACCAATCAATTTGCTCAAGACATGAACCATTCATTGTAGACTTGAAAAGGCATTTCAATTCTTCATCAAAAATTGGAACATCAGTAAAAGGTTCCCTGGACGACAGCCAAGGGGCTGAAGGGGCCGAAACATCCCCCAAACTCAAATGCATAAGAGAAACAAAAGAGGTTCCGACCTCAAAGATAGGAGAAGACACCTCACAGGCAACAACCAAAGGTTCAACAGATTCCATAGACTGG
>NW_021524994.1:0-276 GCF_001605985.2 Dendrobium catenatum | reverse complement strand
GCTCACCTGACCAAATCTGCTCACACCCTTCATCGGACAGACTTTGACATACATAAAGTCACCAACTTGAAACTCAACAAACCTGTGCTTCTGATTATAATACTTCTGCTGTCGATCCTGAGCCGCTTTCAATCTTTCTTTAATTAAGCTGATCTTCTTAACAGTTTCCTCAACAAAAATGGCACCCAGTTCTTGTCTATCTCCGACCTCAGTCAAAGTCAAAGGAGTACGGCACTTCCGGCCATACAGAGCCTCGTACGGTGCCATGCCAATACT
>NW_021524993.1:0-610 GCF_001605985.2 Dendrobium catenatum | reverse complement strand
AATGACTTAATTGCAAAATGCCACTACTAATAAATCAAACTTTCGCAACACTTTTTTGGACTTGCTGCAGCAGTTTAAGAACAGATGCAAAGCCGCTGTATTTGCGTTCACGATGTCAAATGCATGGAGTAGGGGATTAGAACAGTAAGATTTTAACAGCGGTTAAAACTGCTATTTATATCTGAGTCTAATGTCCGTTGTTGAAACATTAGATTTTTTATAGCGTGTTTAAATGTTTAAGTAGAAAACTTCTACTAACGTTAAAATTTAAGAACTTCAACTCCTGCAGAGCTTAACCACTAAATGTTTAAATATTCCAATAGAAAACATCAAATCTTTAAACAGAAAACTCCCAAGATGTTTATGAGCTGCTGCATAATAACTCTTTGCTGTTCGGTTAAAAAAAAAAAAAAAAAATTAATTTTTTAATGAAAACAGTGTTCAGACTTCTAAAGAAACCAAAGATGTAAGCTCTGCGCATGTGGATTAAAAAATCCCCACTTTTAACTAAAAAAAAATTGAGAACACTACGTTTAAAATTAATTCATATTTTAAAATATTAAACTTGTTAAGATGAGCCCAATATATTACCAATTAATTAAATTTTATA
>NW_021524992.1:0-204 GCF_001605985.2 Dendrobium catenatum | reverse complement strand
GTGTTCCAACCTCCAGTTGGACTACCACCTGACAGAAAGCAGGAGCACCAGATTATCCTGAAAGAAGGAGTATCTCCTATCAGTGTGAGACCTTACAGATATCCTCAAGTGCAGAAAGATGAGATTGAAAGGTTGGTGGGAGAAATGCTAGAAGGAGGGATCATTCGGCCCAGTGTGAGTCCTTTCTCTAGTCCAGTGCTGCTT
>NW_021524991.1:0-298 GCF_001605985.2 Dendrobium catenatum | reverse complement strand
AGGTAAGAGAGGCCTTAGCTCTTTCGCAAGGAACCGCGTCTATTTTAAAGGGTAGACCTTACCCCGAAGAATATGACTTAGTTCCTTACCCAAAGGGCTTTGTGCCACCAACTTTTCAAATTTTTGCTCGAATTGAAAATCCGAGACAGCATCTGGCCCATTTTCGAGCAAGCTATTGCAATGCAGGGGGTCAGATGCTCTACTATTTCGCCAATTTGTAAGTAGTCTATCCGGTATTGCTTTTGAATGGTACACCGATCTTCCCAACGGTTCAGTAAGAACCTTTTGCGAGCTAGAA